>NC_051391.1:5016901-5019519 GCF_015228065.2 Penaeus monodon | reverse complement strand
CTCCTTCTCTCTATCTCTCTCTCTCTCTTCTCTTCTCCTCTCTCTCTCTCTATCTCTTCTTCTCTCTCCCCTTTTTCCTCTCTCTCTACCTCTCTCTCTTCTCTCTCTCTCTCTTACTTTCGTTCTTTTATTTCTCTCTTACTATCTTCTCTTTTATTCTTTATTTTTCTTCATTCTCTTTCCCATCTCTTTTTCTTTCTTTCTCTTTATTAACACTCAATCCCCTGAAGCTTATCTCTCTCTTTCTCGATCTCTATCTTTCTAAATAAATATCAATTGATATATATATATATATATATATATATATATATATATATATATATATATATATCGATATATGTATATATATAGATAGATATACATATATACATATATATACATACATATATATATATATATATATATATATATATATATATATATATATATATATATATATATATATGGGTGTGTGTGTGTGTGTTGTGTGTGTGTGTGTGTGTGTGTGTGTGTGTGTGTGTGTGTGTGTGTGTGTGTGTGTGTGTGTTTGTGTCTGGGCATCAAACATGCTTGTACCGTTATATATACCTATACAAGTTTGTGCATTGTACAAAAAAACTATGTTTGAATATATATATATATATATATATATATATATATATATATATATATATATATATATATATAATATATATATGCGTGTTTTTATATATATTTATTTATATTTATTTATGTATGTAATATATATATATATATATATATATATATAATATATATATATATATATATATATTATATAATATATATATATATATAATATATATATATATATATATATATTATATAATCTACCCGTTTCTTCAAGTGTCTGCCAGAAACGCTACTTACAAATCACATCACACACCAGATTAGGACATTATCTTGCCATCCCTTCCGAATAAACTTCGGTAAACACTCGGATGGCTTCTCTGCCTATCCCCTACCCCCTATCCTCGTGTCCCTAAGTGTGCCCTAAGGTAAGGAAATGAATCGACTTATATTTTCACTTAAACATTATCAGTATGAAGACCTTCATTAGAATCCGGATTATCTGATGTCATTGTGATGAAGTAATCTATGTCGCCGTTACCTATTTTTTCAAGCTGAAACACGTGTATGTGTGTTATATATATATATATATATATATATATATATATATATATATATATATATATAGATAATATATATATATATGTAGTATTATATATATATTATATAAAAATATATATATATAAGATATAAATATATATATATAAAAAATTTTTTTGGGTTTTTTGTGTTTTTGATTGTTTTTTTTTTTTTTTATTTTTTTTTTTATTTGGGGGTGTGTGGGGTGTGTGTGGGGGGTGTGTGTGTTGTTTGTGTTTTTTTGTGGGGTTGGTAAATATTTTAAAATTATATATATAAAATTTTAATATATATATATATATAAATTTTTAAATGTTTATATATATTTGTTTTTTGTGTTTTTTTGTTGTGTGTGTGTTGTGTTTTTTGTTTGTTTTCTTTTTGTGTGTGTGTGTGTGTTGTTTATAAATATACTATATATATATATATAATATATATAAAAATATAAAACCTTATATATTATATATATAATAAATTTTTATATTATATTATTTTATATAATATATATATTTATATATATAAAAATTTTAATATTTTGTTTTTTGGGGTTGTATTATGGAAAAATATATATTTTTAAAATTTTTTGTGGTGTGTGTGTTTTTGGTTATGTGGGTGTATATTAAATTAAAATAAAAAAAAAAAAATATATTATATATATATTATATAATATATAATATATATAAAATATTATATATATTATATATATAAACATAATTATTTTAATATAGATATTAATATATATATAAAATAACTATATATTTTTTTTTTTTTTTTTTTTTTTTTTTAAAATATATATTATAAAATATATATATATATATATATAATATTTTTTGGTGTGTGGGTGTGGGTGTGTGTGTGTGGTGTGTGTGTTTTGTTTTTTTTTTTTTTTTTTGGGTTTGTATAAAAATATATATATATATATATTATATATATTTTATATATAAATATATATATATATATATTATTGTGTGTGTGTGTGTGTGTGTGTGTTTTGTTTTTGGGTGTGGGGGTTTGTGTGTGATTTTTTATTTTTTTTTTTTTCTTTTTGTATCCTTTTATATTATATATAAAATATATATATATATATATATATATATATTAATTTAATTTTATATATATGGTGTGTGTGTGTGGTGTGGGTGGGGTTTTTTTTGTGGGGTGTTGGGTGTGGTGTGTTTTGTTTTTTTTTTTTATTTTATATATATATTATAAAAACCAAACATAAAAAGGAAAACACAAAAAAAAAAAAAACAAACAAAACAAACATATCTATATTAATATATATTTTATTTTTATATATATTCTATATATAAAATTTATATATATATATTTTTTTTTTTGTTATTGTGTGTTGTTATATATTGTGTTTTTGTTTGTGTTTTTGTTGTGTGTGGTGTTTTTTTTTTGTGTTTTGGTCTTTGGATGTTTATGTGGGGTTTTGGTGTGTTGGTGTGTGTGTGTGTGTGTGGGTG
>NC_051391.1:5004401-5009401 GCF_015228065.2 Penaeus monodon | reverse complement strand
CTTTTGTAACATACTTATGTCGACATGATTTATGGTCGCTTTTTGCGTGGCTTTGTCCTGGTATCAGAAATATGTGATTGATTGGACGAATAGCAATCTACAGCTAAAAGGTAGGGCTTACAGCTAACACAATCGTTTTACAGAATAACTTTTATACATATACTGTATATGAATATGTATGTGTATGTAGGCTTGTGTTCGAAAGCTGTTTTTGTTGTTTGTTTCTGTTTTCTTTTCTTTTTTTTTTTCTTTTTTTTTTGTGTGTGTATACGTGTGCGTGTGTGTGTGTGTGTTTTTGTGTGTGTATGTGTGTGTGTGTGTGTGTGCATATCCAGGTGCGTTTTGTTTTTGTTTTTTTTTGTACAATATCAGCGTAATCTTCAATCTCTAGTTTCTGTATATTCATTATTTCATCTTATTTTTCTCTATATGTCTTACATATTATTATTATCATTATTATTATTATTATTGTTGTTGTTGTTGATATTGTTATTATTATTATTATTATCATTATCATTATTATTATTATTATTATTATTATTATTATTATTGTATTTATTATCATCACTATTATCATACATATGTATAATTTAAATATAAATTACAGAGATGATAGAAGATATATAATATATATATATATATATATATTATATATATATATAATATCGTCTTCACTTAGGCATATATCAAATTTAATGTTAACAAAAAATATCAAGATACTAATATTATACCCATTAAGTGCTTCAAACATTCAACTACACATTAATAAAACACAAAGATGTAGACAAAACAAAAAACAAATAAAACATATTCAAGGACGAAACACACAAAAAAAATCATAAACACACACAAAAATCACACACAAAAACACATACACACACAAACAAACACACACACATACAAACAGACACACACACACATACAAACAGACAAACACACACACACACACACACACACACACACACAAAACAAAACAAACAAACAAACACACAAACACACACACACACAATACATACACAAAAACAAAGACACACACACATACAAACACACACACAAACACACACACACACACACACACACACACACACACACACACACACCACAAACACACACAAACCACACACACAGCATAATATATATATATATTATATAAGATATAATATAGAGATATGTATATATTATATATATAGATATATTATATATATGCAGATATTTATATATGTAGATATATATATTTTCCCTCTATCTATCCATCAATCGTTATCTCTCGCTGCCTCGTGCTAGCGGGCGCCCGCGCCCTCGCGCTCTGGGACATGGGGAGAGAGAGACGATAGTTATAGATATATAGAATTGAAGAGGAGAGAGATGATAGAGATAGCTGATAGATGATAGTAGAGAGATGGAGATAGTATACAGAGATATACGAGAATACAGTCTATAGATAAATATAGTTAGGGATAGGCATAGAAGATTTGTAAATATATATATATAGAGAGTATATACGATATATATATATGATATATATATAGATACAAAGGTAGAGATAGCCGTTAAGAGAGATAAATATCAATGAAGAGAGAGAGAGAGTATATATAATATATATAGGAGAGGAGATTATAATATATATAGATGTGTGTGTGTGTGTGTGGGGGTGTGTGTGGGTGTTTGAGTGCGTGTGTGTGTGTGTGTTGGTGGTGTGAGTGCGGTGTGTGTGTGTGTGGGGATATGGGTGTATAGTATATATATATCTATCTGTCGCCCTCTCCCATCGCTCTCTTCGTACATTGTAGTATATATAGATAAGATAATATATAGATTATATAGATATATGATAGATAGAGAAGATATTATTATACATAAATAGATATTAGATATTATATATATATATATATATATATATATATATAGATAGATGTATATATATATCTACAGTGTAGACGTATATCTAAAATATATATATATACAATTATTATATATATATCTATATATATATATATATATATATATAGATATTAATAGATATACATATATAGATATTTATATATATTAAATTGAGATATTATATTTATAAAACATAATTCAAATATAACAGATATATAATGTGTGCTGTGTGTGGGTGTGTGTGCTATATGTATGTATGTTAATTAATATATATATAATATATATATAGTATATATATATATATCTATATATATAATTATATATAATATATACATTATAAATATATATTAATATATATATTATATATATATATTTTATGGGTGTGTGTGGTGCTGTGTGTGTTGTGTGTGTGTGTGTGTGTGTGTGTTGATGTTGTGTGAGTGTGTGGTGTTTGTGTTGTGATGTGCGTGCTTGTGTCGTGTGTGTGTGTGTGTGTTACGTTGTAAAGTGTGGTCTGTGGGTTGGTGTTTTTCTTTGTGTGTTTGTGTGAATATGTGTTTGTGTGTGTGTGTGTGGGTAATACGCATATATATATATATACTATATATTAATTTAAATTTATTTTCCTATATATATATACATTATATATATATATATATAGCTATATAGAGACATATAGATAGATAGATAGATAGATAGATAGATAGATAGGTAGATAGTTAGATAGATAGATGGAGAGTTAGATAGATAGATTGATAGATAAATAAAAAGATAGATATTCATATATATATTCATATATTTATATTTATATATTTATATATATATTTATATTTATATACTTATATATACATATATATATGTATATATTTATTTATTTATCTATATCTATAAATATATTCATATTTACTTTATTTATATATATATGTATGTATATATATATATATATATATATATATATATTAATATCTATATATTCAAATATGTATATACAGATATTCTGGAAAACAAAACAAAACACATACAAACTCACACGCAGGACACACACACACATCACCACACACACACACACCACACACACCACCCACACACACAAACCACACACACACACACACACCAGAGACACACACAAACACACACCAGATTAGAGAGAGATATAGAGTAGAGAGATGAGATATATATAGATCGATAATACATGATACACATATGAGATATATATATTCTATATATATATATATATATATATATATATATTATAAATAAAAATATATATACATATAAACATATATAGATATATATAGATATATATATATAGATATATTATATTATATCGATATATATAGACAGTATAAACATATATATATATAATAATAAGAGTATATATATTATATATATATATATATTATATACATATGTGTGTGTGTGTGGGTGGGTGTGTGTGGGTTGTGGTGTGTGTCTGTGTGTTTGGGGCTGAATAATATTAAATATATAAACACACACCAAAGAGATAAGAAACACACACACACACACACACACACACCACACACACATGACAAGGCATGTATATATTAGAGAATAGAGATATAGAGAGAGATAGTGAGATAGATAGAGATATAGATAGATTAATATATATATATACATAGATATATACAATATATTATATGTATATCTAGAATAGATATATATATATATAATATATATATAATATATATAAATACATATAAATATATATAATACATATCTATTATAGAGATAAGATATCGATATAGATAGATAGATAGATCGATAAGATAGCTAGATAGATAGATAAGATAAATTACGATATATATATTCTAGATACATACATATATAGTATATATAGTATATATAGATATATTATATATAATATATATATATATTATATATATATATATGTATGTATATATAAAATATATAATATATATAATATAGATTATACATGTGTGGTGTGGTGTGTGTGTGTGTGTGTTCTATATATCTATCTATTACCTATCTATCGATCTATTCTATCTATCTATCTATATATATATATATATATAATAATATATATAAATATATATATATGTGGTGTGTGTGTGTGTGTGTGGTGTGTGTGTGTGTCTGTGGGTGTGGTGTGGGGTGTGTGTGTGGTGTGTGTGCGTGGATGTTCTATGTGTGTGTGGGTGTGTGTGTGTGTGTGGTGTGTGTGTGGGTGGTGTGTGTGTGGTGCGTTTCTGTTCATGTGTGGTGGCTGTGTGGTGTTTGTGTGTTTGTGTGTGTGTGGTGTGTGTGTGCGTGTGTGTGTATGTCTGGTGTTTGTGTGTGTGTGTGTATATATTATATATATATCATATATATATATATATCTATATAATGTATTATATTATGATATTAGAGAATATATATAGTATATAGATAGAGAGAATAGATTATAAGATATATATATATATGGTGTGTGTGGTGGGGGGTGTGTGTGTGTAGTAATATGTATATAGGTAAGATATATGTAGAGATATATTATATATAATAGTAGTATATAGAGATAGATATGGAGAGATGTAGAGATGTATACTGAGATGACGTATATATAATAGTAGTATATATAGAATAGATATAATATTATAGAATATATATATATAGATTAGATATAACGTTTATATATAGACTAGATATATGAATTATATAAAAATATAGTCGTATTAATATAATATATATAGATATATATATATATATATATAGATATATATATAACTTTCTCGAATTTCCTCTCTCTCTCACTTGAGTTGTTTACGCTGGTCTCAAGCACCGGTCTAACACACATCAAATACACACACACACACCACACACACATACACTGTGTGTGTGTGTGTGTGTGTGTGTGTGTGTGTGTGGGGGGTGGGTGTGGGTGTGTGTGTGGGGGTGTGGGGGGGGGTGGGTAGATATATAGATAGAGTATAGAATAGAGATATATCTATAGATATGCGATATATATATATAGCTATATATGTATATAATAGGATATAAGGTATATACTATATATATTATAGATATATATAGATATATATATTAGATAATATATGTCTGTCAATAAGCACAACACTCACACACACACCACACACACACAA
>NC_051391.1:4956901-4959401 GCF_015228065.2 Penaeus monodon | reverse complement strand
TTTTATTAATATTAATATATATATAAAAAAATATTTTTATATATATATATATATTTTATAAAGAAAAAAAAAAAAAAAAAAAAAAAGAAGGAAGAAAGAAGAAGAAGAAAAAAAAATTTTTTAGAAAAGAAATAATATAATAATAATTAATAATAATAATAAAAATAATAGATAAAAGATAAAAACTATAGAATATTTATAATATTTTTTTCTTTTTTTTTTTTTTTTATTATATATATATTATATTTTATATTTTTTTTTTTATATAATTTTTTAAAAATTAAAATATATTTTAATATATATATTATATATATATATAATATATTTTATTTTTTTTTTCAACTCTCAATTTTAAAATGTTTTTAAATAAGTAATATATTATATATATTTATATAAAATATATAAAAATAAAATTAAAATATATATATTTATTTTTATATATATAAAATATTTATATATATAAAAAATATATATATCTATATATATAATTATATTTTATTTTTAAAATATATAAATATATTTTTTACAACAAAAACCCCAATATTAAAACAAAATATTTTATAATATATATATTTATATAATATATATATATATATTTATAAAATATATTTATTTATAATATAAAAAATATATTATTTTTTATTAAAAAATATTAAAAATATATATTTTCTATATAAAATATATATATATTTTAAATAAAATAGATATTATGTATAAATATATTGTAAAATATATATTTTAAATTAAAATTATTTATAAATATATTTTATATACTTTTTTTTTTTTTTTTTGTAAAAAACAAAAAAACAAAAAAAAAAAAAAAAAAAAAAAAAAAAAAAATATATATATATTTATATATTATATTTTAATATATATATATTAATTAAAAGAATATAAAAATATAAAATATAAATATTAAATTATTAGTATAAAATATTTTTTTTATATATAATTAAAATATTAGTATATAATTTTTAAATAAAAATATATATTATATTATTAAAAATAAAATTAAATATATATATTTTTTGGTTTTAAATACCCACACACCCCAATATACAAAAAATTTAAAAATATTTTAGAATATTATATAATATTTATTTTTTTTTTTTTTGTGATAAAATATAAATAAAATTAAATATAATATATATATATATAATTTTATATATTATATTTTATATATATAAAATATATTTTTTTTATTTTATATGTATATTTAAAATATATGTGTTATATATTTTTTTTTAATATAAAATATATAAATTTTAAAATATATATAAAAATATAATATATATATATATTATATATATAATATATAAAATATATATTTTATATATATATATTTTATTATACTCTATTATATTTATATTTATATAAGCAACAAAATAAATTTTTAAATTTAAAATTTAATAAATAATAATATAATAAAAAAATTTTCCCCAAAATTTTTTTTGTTTTTTTGTTATATATATTTTATATATATTATATATATATAAAAATAAATTATTTTATATTTTAAATTATTTTTATAAAAAAAGATAAAAAATTAAAAATTTTTAAAAAATATTATATTTATATTTTTTTTTTTTTTATATATATAAAATATATTTATATCTAAAAGGTTTATAATATATAAATTTATATATTAAAAATTATATTTTATAAATTTAATAAATAATATATATTAATAAAATATAAATATATATATATATATAAAAATATATTTAATAATTGGTATATATAATAAATATCAAATAAATATATATAATAATTATAAATACAGATATATTTAATATTATTATATATAGAAATATAAACTGTATAATAATAATAAATAGATAGTTTAAAGATAATAAAAAAAAAATTAAAATATTTTATAAAAATTAAATAAAAATAAAATATATATATATATATATATATTATAAAATTATATTTTTATAAAAAGTCTGTGGTTGTGGTTTGGGGGTTTTGGGGGTAAGAAAACACACACTTTAATTTAAAATGTTTTAATGAAAAAAATATATATATATATTCTATATTTATATATAATATTTTTTTTTTTTTTGTTGTTGTGTGGGTTTTGTGTGTGTGTGTGTAGTTTTTTGGTGTGTTGTTTTTTTTGGGTGTGTGTGTGTGTGTGTGGTTTTTAATAGATTTTTTAAAAAGATAATTTTTTGGGGGGGGGGGGGGTTTAAACACAATAAATATAAATGGGGATAAAAAAATATAATATAATATATAAAATTATATTTTAAAATATATATTTTAATTATTATATTAATATATTTGGGTTTTTTTGGTTTTTTTTTTTGTTTTCTTTTATTTTTTTTTTTTTTTTTTTTTGTTGTTTTTTTTTTTAATATGTATGTTTATATATAACATATGTTTTTGTGTGTTTTTTTTTGTTTTGTTTTTTATATAAAAATTAAATTAATATATATTTTAAAAAATATATAATAACGCAAAAAAAAAAAAAAAAAAAAAAAATAAAAAAAAAAAA
>NC_051391.1:4934401-4936901 GCF_015228065.2 Penaeus monodon | reverse complement strand
TATTTCCATTTCAGGGTTTTCTGTTTAGAGTGTAACAAAAATGTACAGCGCGCGCGCGTGCGCGCGCGTGTGTGTGTGTGTGTGTTAGTATCTTTTTCTGCTTGACAAAGAATAAACAGCGTTCGTGTGTCTGTCCCTGTGCGTGTTCGTACCCAATAGTAATAAGGAAATGACTCAGACTTGAACAAACAAACAGGGAACTTACTGTCATCTGTAATCACAATACACAAACTCTTGCGTAAAAGAAGGCAATTTAAGGTTCTGCCAGCTGTAATAAATCCTCATAAATATATAACAAATAACGTATGTGTGTTTTGCAAATGGAAATCAACCAATAGTATCCTTATGCCAGAAATAATGATGGGTTTATTTTTATTTTTATTTTTCTTCTTTTTCTCCCTTTCCTTTTTTTTTTTTTTTTTTTGGGGGGATAGACACTTTTTTTTTTTTTTTTTTTTTTTTTTTTTTTTGACCCCACCCAAAAATACATATTGCCATAGCAAGACCTTGTAGATGTACAAATAGTGGTGAGTCAATGCTAGTTATAATATCGATAGTAATATTAGTGATAATAGCATTAGCAATATTAATAGTTACTTTTGAAATCAAATTTAGATAGAAAAGGATAGTCATCTTATAATTTCATATATGACTAGAATTTTGTTTATGCATATGAGTTTATTATTGCTACCATTAATATCATTAATACCTTTAATATCATTATCATTATTGTTATTGTTGTGACTTTCATTATCATTCGTTTTGTTCTAATTGTCATTATCAATATTGTAATTATCATTATAATTGTTTTATTATTGTTGTTATCATCATTATTTGTATTGCTATTACTATTACTGTTATTAACTATCATTATCATTATCATTATCATTATTACTGTTATTATTATCATTGTCATTACTACTAATAATGTTATTATTATCAGTACCACTATTGTTGTTATCAATATTATTATTATTATTATTATTATTATTATTATTAACATTATTATCATTATTATTACTGTTGTTATTTTTGTTGCTGTACATATTATTATCATAATATAATAATGTTTTATGGTTGTTATTATAATTATCATTATATTACTAATTATGATTCTTATAATTATAATTATCATTATCATTGTTGTTATTATTATTATTATTAGCATCATTATCATCATCATCATCATCATCATCACCATCATCATCATCATCATCATCATCATCATATCATCATCACTATCATCATCATTATCATTATTATCATTATTATTATTATTATTATTATTATTATTATTATTATTATTATTATTATTATTATTATTATCATTATCATTATTATTATTATTGATGTTGTTCGTGTTGTTGTTGTTGTTAATGTTATTATTATTAGCATTATTTTCATTATTATCATTACCATCATTATTATTGATATTGTCATTGTTCTTGTTATTATTGCTGTTATTATCATCATTACCATTATCATCATTAACATCATCTTAATTTTCATTAACGTCCATATTATTATTTACTAGTAATATTATCAATGTCATTGTCATCATCATAATTATCATATAATCAATAGCATTTGCATCATTATTGTTGTTCTTATTATCAACACTATTATGACTCGTGTTATTCTTTTCATTATCAATATTATTATAATCATATTCATCATTGTTATTATTGTTGTTATTATTGTTATTATTCTCATTATTCTCATTACTATTAATATTATTCTCATTATCATTATTAAAATTATTATTACTATCATTTTTATCATGATTTTTTTTTGTTCATCAATATCATCATCATCATCATTTTTAATTATTGTTTTTTTTCTGTTATTGTTATTTTCATTATTATCATTACTCTTTTAAATATGTTAATTATCCCTCATTTATATTTCTCCTTTCCCTTCTCTTCCCCATAATTTCCTTCTCGTTTCTTTCCTTTTTTTCTCATCTCTCCTCTTTCCCATCCATACGTTATTATTCACTCTACCTCCCCCCCCCTCCCCACCCCCCTCACACTCTTTCCCTTTTCCCTTTCCCCTATCCTATGTCCCTATCCCCCTTTTTATCAATCTTTCCTTTCCTTTTTGCTTGCCACCCCCCTCTCCCCCCCTCCTCTCTCCCCTCTCCTTCTCACCCCCCCCCTTTTCAATGGCGCAGCACAGGTAGTGGGGGGTTGTCGATACTTTCAGAACCTGCCACCAGATGGAGTTACTGCATGTGGACTATGAGGTGTCATGTCGTTTTATCATCATTATTATCATCATTATCATCAGCTGCCTCTGTTCCCACCCTCTCATTTTCCCGTCTATCGACTTCCTTATCTCCCTTTCTATCTATTAATCTATCACTCTCTCTATATATCTATTCGGAAAAACTCGAAAAAAATCGTAGAGGAATCAGGAAGCCAGACAAAATACGATACAAAAAAATAATAATAATAATCGTAATTCGAAGAGACAATGTGTGTGACAAGAGGTAAATGTC
>NC_051391.1:4919401-4924401 GCF_015228065.2 Penaeus monodon | reverse complement strand
TTTCCCCCCCTTCCCCTTTCCCCCTCCCTCTCCCTCTCCCCTTCCCCTTTCCCCTCTCCCTCTTCCCCCCTCCTTTTCCCCTTTTTCCCCCTTTTCCCTCTCCCCCCCCCTTCCCCTTTTTCCCTTTTTTTTCCCTCTCCCTTTTCCCCCCCTTTCCTCCCTCCCCCTCCCCCCTTTTTCCCCTCCCTCCCTTTTTAAAAAACCCTCTCCCTTTTCTCTCTCCCCTCTCCCTCTCCCTTTTCTCCCCTCTCCCCCTCCCTCTCCCTCTCCCCCCCTTCCCCCCCCTCCCCCCTCCCAACCCTCTCCCCCCCCTCCTCTCCCTCTCCCTCTCCCTCCCCCCCTCTTCCTCTCCCTCCCCCCTTTCCCCCCCTCTCCTCCCCCTTTCTCCCCTCCCTCCCCCTCCCCCTCCCCTCTCCCCTCTCCTCCACCCCCCCTTTTCCTCTCCCCCCCTCCCTTTTTCTCCCCCCCCTTCCCTCCCTTTCTCCCCCCCCCCCCCCCACCCTCTCCCTCCCCCTCTCCCTTTTCCCTTTTCTTTTTTCCCTCCCCCCTTCCCCCCGCCTTTTTCCCCCCCCCCTTTCCTTCTTTCCCCTTTCCCTTTTTTCCCCCTCCCCCCTTCCCCTTTCTCCCCCCTTTCTCTCCCTTTCCCTCTCCCCCTTTTTCCCTCTCCCCCCTTTTCCCCCCTCTCCCCCCTTTCCTCTCCCTCTCCCCTTTTCCCCTCTCTCTTCCCCCTCCCCTTTTCCCCCCTCCCCCCTTTTTCCCCCCTTCCCTTTCTCCTTTTCCCCTTCCCCCCCTTTTTTCTCCCTCTCCCTTTTCCCCTCCCCCCTTCCTCCCCTTTTTCCTCTCCCTCTCCCCCCTTTCCTCTCCCTTTTCCCTCCCTCTTCCTCTCCCTCTTCCTCCCCCCTCTCCCTCTCCCTCTCCCTCTCCCCCCTTTCCTCTCCCTTTTCCCTCCCCCTTTTTCCTCTCCCTCTTCCTCCCCCCTTTTCCCTTTTCCCCCCCCTCTCCCTCCCCCTCTCCCTCTCCCTCCCCCTCCCCTCCCCCCCTTCTCCCCCTCTCCCTCTCCCTCTCCCTTTTTCCCTCTTCCTCTTCCTCTCCCTCCCCCCTCTCCCTCTTCCTCTTCCCTTTTCCTTTTCCCTCTCCCCCCCCCCTCCCTTTTCCCTCCCCCCTCCCTCTCCCTCTCCCCCCCTTCCTCCCCCTCTCCCCCCCCTCCCCCCCTTCCCCTCTTCCTCCTCCCTACCCCCTCCCCCCTTCCCTTTTCCTCCCTCTCCCTTCTCCCTCACACAATAAATCCATTTAAACCTTTTTCTATAATTGAGAAAAGGGGAAAGAAAATTTTGGACAAGAACTTGAAAAGTGGAAACACAAAAGGGTTAAAGATAGAACTAAAGGATTTTTATTTGAAAATATATATAAAATATAATATATAAAATTATATATATATTTTTAAAATTATATTTTCCAGGAAACGCCCACAAAAAAAACACAAAACACCCAAAATATATATATAAAAACATTTATAAAATATTTTATATTTATATATAATATATATATATTTTATATATATATATATATATATATATAAAATTATATAATAATATTGTATATATCCCATATATATATATATATATATATATATATATATTTTAAAATAATATATATTAATTTATGTATTTTATAATTTTTACATGAAATGTGAAAGGTAATAATTTATAATATTTTAAAATATTTTAAAAATTAAAAAATTTTATAAAATATATATATTTTTATTTTATATTAAATTTTATTTTGGGGTGTGTAGGGTGGTGTGTGTGTGTGTGGGGTGTGTGGGGGTTTTGTGGGGTGTTTTGTGTGTGTGTGTGTGTGTGGTTTTGGGGTGGGGTGTGGGGTTGCTTGTGTGTGGGGCCCTGTGTGTGTTTTTTGGGTGTGTGTGTGTGTATTCTGTTTTGTGTGCCCTGTGTTTTTCTGTGTAAAAATGAATAAAAAATATATACATATAAAAATTAAATTTTATTGTATTTTTAAATATATATAATTATATATTTATATATATGTGTGTGTGTGTGGTTTTGTGTGTGTGGGTGTGTGTGTGTGTGTGTGTGTTTGTGGGGTGTGTGTGTGTGTTTTGTGTGGGTAATATTTTTTTGAATATTGTTTTATATATTTAAAATATATATATATATATTATTTTATATATAGATATATATATATTTTTAATATTATTTATTTTATATACATATGTATATGTGTATATATAATTTTAAAACATATACAATGTTATGTTTTTTATGTGTATTATTATATTTTATTATATTTTTATGTGTGTGTTGGTGTGTGGTTTGGGGTTTTTGGTGTGTGGTGGTGGGGGACACACACACACCACCAACACACACACCACACACCACGCCACCCCACACACAAAACACACACCCCCACACACAACACACACACACAACACACACACACACACATATATATATAAATAATATATATATATATATATAATATATAAAATATATTTTAATAAAACATACATATATAAAATACATTTATATTATATATATATAGTATATATATATATAAAATATATATATATATATTTTTATATAATATATTATATATATATATATTTTATGTTTTTACGGGGTGTTTTTGTTATGTAATTGCATTTACATATCTATCTATCTATTTATTTATTTGTTAGTTGGTTTGGTTACATAAAGTCACCAAGATGCTGCTGACAATTCTCGAAAAATGTCGTTTGTTCAAATTAACAACCGCCTATCTCCATGCATGTCGGTTAATTTGCATACACTGTACTTATGCAACTTATGCAAATGTATTCGACCGTAATTAAAACACAGGATAAAAGTAATGAATTCTTTGAGTTGAGATCTTATTTACCTTTTTTGTGAAATAAGTTTGTGATGATGATAATGATAGTAATAGTGATTTCAATGATGATAGTGATAATTGTGATAATGAAGATAGTGTTAATGATAATTATAATAATAACAAAGGTAATGACAATAACAATAAAAGGCAAAATAAAGAGGATGATAAGAGAAATAATGCTAATTAAAGAAAATAATGATAGTAATGATAATCATGATAATGATAATGATAATGACAATGTTAATAGTACTGATAATAACAATGGTTATAATAGTAATGATGATAACAATGACAATAATGATAATAATAGTAGTAGTAGTAGTAGTAGTAGTAGTAATTATTATGGTGATAATGATAATGGTAGTAAAAAAAGAAATACAGTAAAAAATTCAATAATGATAATGATAGCAATAAAGATGATGATGATGGTGATAATAATAATAATGACAATAATAATAATAAATATATATAATAATAATGATGATAACAATAATAATAATGATAATAATTATAATAATAACAATAATAACAATATTAATAATGATAATGGTAATGAAGATGATGATAATGATAATGAAATAATGAAAATAGTGAGTACTAACAACAATTACAATGATGACAATAATAATAGCAATAATTCTGATAAAGATAATGACAATAATAATATAATAGTAGTAATAGTAACAATGATAATGGTAACAACAACAACAACAAAAATAATGATAATGATAATAACAATAATAATAATAATAACAATAATAATAATAATAATAATAATAATAATAATAATAATAATAATATAATATATAATATGCTATTATAATATAATAAAAAAACAAACACAATCAATAACAACTAACAATTTAATATTCAATCTAGTAGAAAAATGCATATGATAGAATAAAAATAATAATATAATAATGACATATATATTATATCATCTTAATACATTAATATTTTATATATCTTTGCTACTTATTATATATTTTATTCTTATCTTCATTCTCTTCTTCTCTATCAATCAATACTATATTAATTCAGCTTTTATATTTCTTCCCTTTTCTTTTTTTCTTCGTCTTCTTCTTTGTCTTTTTCTTTCTTATTCTGCTTTTTCTTCTTCTTCTTCTTTTCTTCTTCTTCTACTTCTATTTCTACTTATTCTTATTTTTCGTCTGATTTTTCTTTTTCTTCTTTTTCTTTTTCTTCTCCTTCTTATTTTTTCTTCTCCTTATGCTTCTTCACTTTCCTTTTCTTCTCGTTTTCTTTTCTTCTTCTTCTCTTCTTCTTCTTCTTCTTCTTTTTTCTTCTCTTCTTCTTCCTTTTTTCTCTCTTCTTTTCTTATCTTCTTCTTCTTCTTTTTCTTTTTCTTCTTCTTCTTCTTCTTCTTCTTTTTCCTCTTCCTCTTCTTCTTCCTCTTCTTCTTCAGAAAATGAATAAAAAAACAATATGATAACAACTAAGACCTTTAATTCAAATATTTTATAAAAGAAAATGAAAAAAAAAATGTAAGGATTACTTCTAAAATATTTTTGAAAAAAAAAAATATGTAGAGAAAATAGAAAGATCAAACAAAAAGGAAAAAAAGAAAAGGAAGATTTTATTTTTCCTGTTTTCTCTTATTTCTCCTTCCTTTCTTTCACTTTCTCTCCCTCTTTCCCTGATCCGTTTATTGCTATTTCTCCTCCTCTTCCTCTCCCTTCCTTTCTTCATTCTATTTTCTCTCTCCTTTTCCTCTCTTTCTTTACCTATCTTTCCTCTTCCGTCCTTCCTTTCCCTCCTTCTTTATCTCCCTCCTTCCTCTCCCTATTCTCTCATCTTTTTCTATCCCCTTCTTTCTCTTTTTCTCTCTTCCTTCCCCGTTTTCTATGCCTTTTATTTTCCATCCTCATCCGATATTTAATTCTTTTTCTGTTTTTCCTGTCTTTCTCTCTCTTTTTTTCTCTCTCTCCTTCCCTCCCTTTCTCCCTCTTTCTGTTCCTTCTTCCCTTCTTCTTCTCTCCTTTTCTCTCTCTTTTCTTCTGTTCCTCTTTTCCTCTCTCCTTCCCTTCTTTTTTTCTCGTTTCCCTTCCGTCCCTCCTTTCCTCTTTCCTGCCCTCCCTTTCTCTCTTTCT
>NC_051391.1:4904979-4911801 GCF_015228065.2 Penaeus monodon | reverse complement strand
ACTGGCCCGAGAAATGACTGTTTGCGCTGCCTGTAAAAACGGCGAGGCGGTCACGCGGTCTCCCCGGCAGCCATTCCTCCGCCCCGATTAAGTGGCCTTAAAGCCGGGTTGCGCAGTCGATAGTTATAATGAAATCGCTATTTATTTACCCAGACGCGGCATGTAGATTCGACGTCTTTCGATCGATAATACGGTTGGGTATCCCTGCGGCGGCGTGGGCAAGACAGACCCTCCCAGGCCATTAGGTAAGTATCAAAAACAGTGTCGGGAATGTGACCTCAATGGACATGCGCGGCTGGCTGAGGCGACGCGTGGAAAGCCTTTTGTTGGAAGTCACTCGAACTTGAATAAAGTTGATGTCTATTGAAGTTCGTGATACTTAAGGCTATCGATGTTGATTTAGGTTCGGGGATGTTTAAGTTTTGGAAGAGGGCGCTTTTAACAATGGTTTGTAAAGTTGTTGTTGTTTTTTGTTTGTTTGTTTGTTTGATTGTTTTATAAGTGATGAGTCAGGTCGGAAAGACAGTGATGAATATTCACTCGTTGCTGAGAGATGAATTATTAAGTCTACAATGCAATGGTTGTAGGGTTAAAGTGCAATGCAATGTAGTTTATGAAATGTTTCCCTTCAGATGATTTTAGAAACTGTGTGTGTGCATGCGTGTGTGCGTGTGTGTGTGCGTGTGCGTGTGCGCGTGTGTGTGTGTGTGTGCATGTGCGTGTGTGTGTGCGTGTGCGCGTGTGTGTGTGTGTGTGGTGTGTGTGTGTGTGGTGTGCGTGTGTGTGCGTGCGCGCGTGTGTGTGTGTGTGTGTGTGTGTGTGTGCATGGCGCATCTAGACATTTCGGAATTCAGGATGTGAAGCTTAAGGTATCTCGAGGACACCCTATGTGTATTAGATTTGGGTCCAAAAAAATGTATATAACAAAATTAAATAGTTTATTTACTTACATCATTTTTCACCCTTTTTTGCGGCCGCACAAAACTTTTGAAATTAAGCAGAATTAGCAAAGAAATAACACATAAAAAATAACGTATACTTTTTGCTAATTAAAACCATTACTGTCTGCATTCACTAGAAAATACGTCTCTTCTTTGCAAAGAATACGATATGAAAATTATTATATAACTATATATAACACGTTCCATTTGTTTGTCAATTTATTTTGGCAAATTTCTTTAGTATTTTTTAATTCCTTTTAATTGCGTTGTGAACTCCTATCCTCTTAGCCATTATCTGTGTGTTACATGCACCGTACATAAATTAAAGCGTTCGATTATGGTAAAGATATGGGCAGATTCTTTAAGGAAATGGACATAGACTATGTATACATACACGTTTGTGTGTGTATATATATATATGTACATATATATATTAGATATATTATAATATATATATATATTAATTGTGTTGGTGTGGTAGTGTGTGTGTCTGTGTGTGTGTTACATATAATGCACCATAAATAACATGTACATTATTATAATATATAGATATATATTAAGAATATGGATATAATATATATATATACATATATATTTATATATAGTAATATATATACATATATATACATATATATACATATATATATATTCATATATATACATATATATATGTATGTATGTACGTTTGTATGTGTATGTGTGTGGATGTATGTATATATACATAGACACACACACACACACACACACACACACACACACACACACACACACACACACACCACACACACACACACACACACACACACACACACACACACACACACACACACACACACACACACACACACACACACACACACACGCTCACTCACTCACTCTCTCTCAGTCATCATGAAAAGCATTGGCACAAATTAAGCAATTAATGATCATATTTCTGATATACACACTTTCTCAACCCCTTCTCCCCTCCCCCTCTCCTCCTCTCCTCTCCTCTCCCTCTCCTCCTCTCCTCTTCTCCTCCTCCCCTCCCCTCCTCCTCCTCTCCTCTCCTCTCCCTCTCCTCCTCTCTTCTCCTCTCCCTCTCCTCCTCTCGTCTTCTCCTCCTCCTCCCCCAATCCTCCACCGCTCTCCCCCTTCCTTCTTCTCCCTCCTGCGTTCTCCCCCCCCCCCCTTTACCAACTCCTTCATGTTCAATACTTAGACACTTGTATATGCAAATGAGACGCTTCTTTGGTATGCAAGGTCAGGGTTAGTGTGTGTATGTGTGGGGGGGAGGGGAGGAAGGGGGGAGGAGGGGATGCGCGGATGAGGGGAGAGAGGAAGATAGGGAGAGGAGAGGGAGAGGGGATGGAGGGAATATGGGAGAGGAGAATGATGAAGGAGAGAAATGGGAAAAAAAGAGGGGAAAAAGAGAGGGGTGGTTTGAGGGGGAAAAATGGGATTAAAAAATTGCGAGAAAAAAAAATGAGAGAAAAATTAAAAAAGAAGAGAAAGACCCAGTAGAGGGATTCATGAATAGAAAAAGAGAGACTTAAGGAAATAAGAAAATAGGAAAGGAAATGGGGAAAGGAGAACAAAAGGATGGGGGGTGAAACAGGAAAGGGGAACGGGAAATAAAGGAGGGTTGGGGGGGGGCGAAAATTTGGGGGACAGGGGGAACAGAAAGGGGAAAAAAAAGGAAATCTTCGAAGTGGGAAAGGAAGGGGTTGAAGGGGAATAGGAAGGGGGGGAAAAAGAAAAAAAGAAAGGGGGCAGTAAAAAAGAAGAAGAGGAAGATAACGAAGAAGGAAGAGGCAAGAAAGAGGCAAAAGTAGGAGAATGGACGAGGAAAATGGAGGAAGAGAAGGAGATGTTGGTAAGAGAAAAAGAAAACAGAAGAAGGGAAAGAAAAGGAAGATGAAAGAAGGAATAAAGGAGGAGGAGGAAGAGAAGACGAACGGGGGGAAAAGAGAGGAGAGGAGAGAAGTGAAGAACAAGGAATATAAGGGAGAATAAAGACGGAGGCAGAACATGATAATTGAAAAAGAAATAAATAAATATAGAAATATAATTATTTGATTCTTTTTTACCCTTATTTTAAAATTTCCCCTTTTTTATTTTTCTTTCTCCGTCCTTTATTTTTTCCCTTTCTCTCTGCTATATCCGTTCGTTTTCTTCTCTCTGTCTATCTATCTGTCTGTTTATATATGTCTATCTATCCATCTCTCTCTCTCTCTCTTCCCTCTCTCTTCCCTCTCTCTCCCCTCTCTCCTCTATCTATCTATCTATCTATCTATCTATCTATCTCTTCCCCTCTCTCTCTCTCTCCCTTCTCTCCTTCCCTCCTCTCCCCCCCCTCTCTCTCTTCTCTCTCTCCATCTCTCTCTCTCTCTCTCTTCTCTCTCTCTCCTCTCCTCTCCCCCCTCTCTCTCTTCTCTACCCTCCCTCTCTCTCTCTCCTCTCTCTCCCCCCCTTTCCCTCTCTTTTCTCCGATGCTTTTGTCCTTCCCTTTCATCTCTC
Source organism: Penaeus monodon (assembly GCF_015228065.2). Taxonomy (NCBI): domain Eukaryota; kingdom Metazoa; phylum Arthropoda; class Malacostraca; order Decapoda; family Penaeidae; genus Penaeus; species Penaeus monodon. Next base: position 4,908,361 of record NC_051391.1, on the reverse strand, counting down.
TTTTTCCTTTTCCTTCCCTTTTCTGTTTTCTCTTTTTATTTTTTCTTTCTTCTTCACTCTCCATTCTTTTTATTTTTCTCTTCCTTTGTACCTACTTTTGTATTTTCTTTCTTCTTCTTCTTCTTCGTTTCTCTCTTTACTTTCTTTCTCTCCTTTTACTCGACGTTTTATTATTTTTTACTAGAAATTGAATTCCGTTAAAGATTAATGCAATTAATGTGATTGAGATAAATAAGATGATGAATAAAGGCATGATAACAAAAAAAAATAGATAAGAAATTATTCAGAAGGAAAATAGACATTTAGAGAAATATAAAAAGGAGACTTTTTGGTAAAATAGGAATGGAAATGGAGTATGATAATATACAGACAAAAATCTTGAAATTTTAAGGGGGTGAGGGAGAAAGAGAGAGAGAGAGAGAGAGAGAGAGAGAGAGAGAGAGAGAGAGAGAGAGAGAGGGGGGGGGGGGGGGGAGAGAGATAATGATATAGAATATAATAATGATATATGCAATACAAGGAAATGAGACAGAGAGACAGACAGACAAACAGAGACATACAAATAGACAGACAGAGAAAGAGAGAGAGAGAATGAGAGTGTAGATAAGCAGAAAGAGAATTAAAAAGTGTGTTGAACAAGTATCAGTGAATAAGAATATGTTTACACACGTGTATCTGCATATGTTGCCCCTGTGTGTGTGTGTGTGTGTGTGTGTGTGTGTGTGTGTGTGAAAACGTACATGTATGTACATATATGTTTGTATCTGTGTATGTATATGCGTATATGTATATACCTTTGTATGTAATTCAAAGCGTGTATGTATCTGTGTGAATTTATGCGTTCCTTATGTATGCATGTATACTAATCTGACTTATAATTAGCCTATATATCGACCCATATATACATACATCCACAAACACATACATACAAGCACCTCATAGACTCATATGTATGTGCACGTCCGTAGGAGACCCGAGTGCACACGATCACACGCACACACCCTCGCGTGGGAAAGGTCATCTCGACACGAACTCAACGTCAAGAAAACATGACCATTTTGCCGTCTGCTCAAACACTCAGGCGCCGTCACTCACTCTTCTCGCAAGATCTCGCTGTCTCTCGCCTCTTTAGCGACACAAAAGATTCGGGTCTTTTGCCTCAAGACGATACAGACACCTTGGACCGCCTCTGGTGCTTCAAAGGTGCTGAGTCATCCTCTCCTCGTGTTTATCGTCTGTCTTTTTTTTTCTTGTTTTCTTTTTTGTCGTTTGTCTTTTTTTTGTCTTTTTTTGTCTTTTTTGTCGTTTGTCTTTTTTTTCGTATGTCTTTGTTTTTTTTCTTTCTTTCTTTCCTTTTTTCTTTCATTGATATTTTCGTTTTTTTTTTCTTTCTTTCTTTTTCTTTGGTTTCCTTTTTTCTTCCTCTTCTTTATATATTTCTCCTTCTCTCTCTTCTTATCTTCACCTCCAGCATCATTTTCTTATTATTTTACTTCTTCTTCTCTTTGCTTCTCCTCCTCCTCCTCCTTCTCTTGTCTCTTTCTCCTGCTTTTCCTCCCCACTCTCCTCCTCCTCCTCCTCCTCCTCCTCCTCCTCTTCTTTCTCTCCTCCTCCTCCTCCTCCTCCTCCTCCTACTGCTCCTTCTCTTGTTTCTTCCTTCTCCTGCTTTTCCTCCCGTCTTCTGTCCACCCTCCTCTCCTCCTACTCTTCCATCTCCTTATCCTCCTTTTGTTGCAATTCCCCCTCCACCTGTTCTTCCTCCTCTTTCTCCTCTTCCTCCTCCTCCTTCTCCTATTTCTCTTCCTCCTCCTCCTCCTCCTCCTCCTCCTCCTCCTCCTCCTCTTTTCCTCCCTCCTCCTCCTCCTCCTCTTACTCCTCCTTCTCCTCTCCTCCTTTCCCCCTCCTCCTCCTCTCCTCTCTTCCTCCTCCTTCTCCTCCTCCTCCTCCTCCTCCTCCTCCTCCTCTTCATCTTCCTCCTCCTCCTCCTCCTACTACTCCTACTACTACTACTCTACTACTACTACTACTACTCCTCTTCCTCCTCCTCCTCCTCCTCCTTCTCCTCCTCCTCCCTCCTCCTCCTCCTCCCCCTCCTCCCCCTCCTCCTCCTCCTCCTCCTCCTCCTCCTCCTCCTCCTCCTCCTCCTCCTTCTCCTCTTCCCCCTCCTCTCTCCTCTCTCCTCCTCCCCTCCTCCTACCTCCCTCTCTCTCCTCTCTCCTCCTCCTCTCTCCTCCTCCTCCTTCCTCCTCCCTCTCTCTCTTCTCTCTCTCTCTCTCGCTCTCTCTCTCTCTCTTTTAATTCTCTCTCTCTCTCTCTCGCTCTCTTTCTCTTTTTCTTTCTCTCCTCTCTCTCCCCTCCTCTCTCTCTCTCTCTCTCCTCCTCTCCCTCCCTCCTCTCCTCTCTCTCTCTCTCTCTCTCTCTCTCTCTCTCTCATTTTCATGGTTATTCTCTCTTCGTCTGGTCTCTTTTTACTCACTTATCGAATTTTCTTCTTGTTTTTTCGTTTTTTTTTTTTTCTAACTCAGCATTTCACTCTTTCCTTCTTTTCTTTTTCATTTACCCTTCTTTATTCATTCTTTTTTCTTCTTTTTTTTTTGCCTTCTCTGATGATTTTTTTTTTTTATTCAATTTGTCTATTTTCTTCTTCTTCTTCTTCTTCTTTTTCCCTTTCTTTTCTTTCAATTTCTCTTTCATATTTTTTCACTAGTTGTTAACGTTTTCTATCTTCCTTTATTCCATTTTCTATTTCTTATATTTTCCCTTTTTCCTTATTTTTTCGTCATACTTTTCTTTTATTACAAATTATCGTCTTTTTTATTATTTTTTTTATAAAATATTTTCTCTTTTTTTTTTTTTTTCCTTTTTAGTTCTATTTTCTGTCTGTTCTCTTTTATCTCTTTCTTCTTTTTTTCTTCTTCCCTTTCCTTTATTTCTGTCCTTTATTATTTCTTACTATCTATACCATAATCTTTCTATCTTTCTCTTCTACATTTTTATCTTTATTTCCTTTAGTTTATCTACCTATCTCATATTCATGTCCTCCTGATCTTTATCTTCGTTTCTATGTTCATCCCTTTTTTTTATCTTTATTCTGTATCTTTATCTCCCTGATTTTATCTTTTTTCTCTCTTTATCTCTTTTTCCCATTCCTTTATCATTCCTTTGTCTTTTCTTCCATCTTCTTTCATAGATAACAATAATAACAACAATAATAGAACCAGTAATGATAATAAACAATGATAATAGTGAAACAGAAATAAAAAAAATAGATAGATAGATAGATAGATAGATAGATAGATAGATAGATAGATAGATAGATAGATAAACCCAAATAAAAGGAAAGATGAATTGAACAAATAAAAATTTACAAGCAAATAAAGTG
>NC_051391.1:4869979-4872479 GCF_015228065.2 Penaeus monodon | reverse complement strand
AAATATTTTATTTTTATTTCTTTTTTTAATATTTTATATATCTATGCTTAATGTGTTATATCTCATATATTATACCTATATATATATATATATATATATATATATATATCTATTCTCTATCTCGATCTCTCGCGCCTCTAATCTCCAGTCGCACTTTCTCGTCTCACCCTCTCTGGAGCGCGTTTTCTTTGTGTGTGTGTGTGTGTGTGTTGTGTGTCTCTCTCTCTCATATCTCTGCTCTCCATCTCTCTATCTCTCATCTCTTTGCTCTCTCTTCTCTTTTCGAGCGCGCGCGAGCGCGCGCGCGCGAGCAGCGAGTCGCGCGTCGCGCGCGCGCGACATATGTTTTCTGTCTCACTCTCTCTCGTCTCTCTCTCTCTATCTATCTCTCTCTCTCTGTCTTCCTCTATCTCCTCTCTATCTCTATCTATCTGTATCTATATATGCTGATCTATCTATCTCTATATCTATTTATATATATATATCTATATATACATCGGATCTATCTCCGCTCATGTGTTTGTGGTGTGTATCATCTTTTATCTTCCTATCTCTCTATTCTATGGTCTATCACATATCATCTCGTCTATCTCTCTATCTCATCTCTCAATATCTCATACACTATATGTATTATCTCGTGTCATATCTCTATGATCTGTACCTGTACATATATCCATATATATACATCTATACATATCTATATCTCTATGTCTCTCTCTCTCTGTCTCTGTCCTCTCTCTCTCTATCCTATCTCTCTCGCTAGTAGATAGTATAGATAGATAGCTAGTAGATAGATAGGTTAGATAGCTAGCTAACTCTATCGATTAGATACACAATCTAATCTATCTAACATCTCTGTTATCATATCTTATCTCTATTAGTTATCTATCTCTCTCATCATATATATACTATCTATGTATATGTCACATCTCTCTATATGATATCTATCCTTCTATATCTCTATTCTCTATATCTCTTATATCTATCGCCTCTCTGTTCTGTACCCTATCATATATATGTCTGTGCTATATATATATAAACATATCTATATATATCTATATATATGTATATTTTATCTATCCTCTATATATATATATATTCGTATATATATATACAATCGATAGTATATAGATAATATATAGATAGATTGCACACACTATATATAATATCTCATATATAATATATTCATCAATATATATAATTCTCTATCTACTATCGGTATAGCTATATGTCTTCTATCTCTCTACTATTCATCTACTATATTACTTATATACCTAGTATATATACATACCTATATATATATTTTTTTTTATATATATCTCCTCTTCTAGATATATAAATAGATATGTATATATATTTTAATCTATATATAGATATATATATTATATATATATATATGTGTGTGTGTGTGTGTGTGTGTGTTGTGTGTGTGTGTGGTGTGGAGTGTTTATAATGTATATATATAATTACAGTTGTGTGTGCCGTGTGTGTGTGGTTGTGTGTTTGTGTGTGTTGTGTGTGTGTTGTGTGTGTGGTGTTTGTGTGTTGTGTGTGTGTGTGGTGTTGTGTGTGTGTGGTGGTTGTGTGTGTGTCTCTCTATATACTATATATATATATCTCTTATTACTCTCTCTCTACTCTGTATATCTTATCTCTATCTATCCTATTCTAGATAGATCTCTATATATATACAGATTTATACATATATATATATATATATATATTATATTAAAAATTTTATATTAAAATTTTTATTATATATATATTTTATATATTAATATTATTATGTATATATATTTATTTTATTTCAGAGTTTTGTGTGTGTGTGTTTGTGTGTGCGTGTTATATAATATATATTATATATTTTATTTTATATTTGATATATAAATTTTATATATAAAATATATATTTTAAAATATACATATTTATATATAATATATAAAATATTATATATTGTGGGGTTTTTTTATAATATATATTATATATAGATATATATATATAATATATAATTAGTATATATATATATATATATATAATATATATATATATATATATATATATATATATATATATATGAAAGTGCTATACATATTTAGATGTGTATATTCTCTTATATAATATATAGATATATATATATTAATATAGATAGATAGATAGATAGATAGATAGATAGCTAGATAGATAGATAGGATAAATATAAGATAGATGCCACATATAATATATATATATATAGATATTATATATATTATATATATATTTATATATATATTATACTATAATATATATATATATATATATCTATATATATATATATATTACATGTATAATACATGACTATATATATTTTTTTTTTTTTTTCACTCTCTCTCTTATATATACGAGAGATATGTATAGATCTGTATAGATATATATATATATATATATATATATATACATATATATAATATATTTATGTATAATATATATATAATTATTAGATATCTATATAGATAGGTGTGTG
>NC_051391.1:4841965-4844879 GCF_015228065.2 Penaeus monodon | reverse complement strand
AAAAAAATAAAAAAAAGAATAAAAAATAAAAAAAATTTTTTTAAAAATTTTTTTTTCCCCCAAAAACAAAAAACCCCCAAACAAAAAAAAAAAAAAAAAAAAAAAAAAAAAAAAAAAACCCCCCCCCCCCCCCAAAAAAAAAAAAAAAAAAAAAAAATTTAAAAAAACTTTTTCCCCCGAAACCGGGCTTTTTTTGGGTTTTCTTCCTTTTCCCTAAGCCAAAACCCCCAAAATCCCTTCGTGATAAACCCTTTCTAAAAGCATGCAAAGCTTCAGGCGTCCCCTTTCTATGGAATAAAATCAACGAACTGTCCTCTTGCTATCTGGCCGCTCGTTTCTCACGTGGGGTATTCCCGGGGATGCCAGGGGAAGACCGCCCATCCCTAATAGGTTAAAAAACATATACACGGATAAACACACGGAGACATTCAATGACAAAACACGACACAAAACACACCCCAAAACACAACACACAGACACACGCAAACAAACAAAACCCCCAACACACACCCCACACCCACACACACACAAACAACACACACACACACATCCCCACCCAACCCACCCCACAACAACACACACACACCACGCACCCCTATATAAATTTAAAATTGCGGGACGGGATAAAATATAAACATACATCACATAACACACCGCACACACACGCACACAAAAACACACACCTCAAGCACACAAACGCCCCAATCTCCCCCATATCGGGTCATGCGGAAAATCTGACATCCTCTCTAAAGAAAAATGCAAATTTTCAAAGCAAATTTATTTTAAAGGGAAATAACTGTTCTTGGGGTTATCAAAAAAGGGGAATCCCTTTAAAACCCTTTTTCCACCTAGAAGATGTAGAGCGACGGTAAAAAGTAAAGATGATTTAATATAGAAGAGTAACAGATAGTAATAGAATACGAAAGAGAGAGAAGAGAGGAGAGGAGAAGAGAGAGGAAGAGAGAGAGAGAGAGAGAGAGGAAGAGAAAAGGGAGAAGAGAAAGAAAAAGAAGGAGGAGAGGGGAGAAAGAGAGAGAGGAGAGAGAGAGAGAGAAGAGAGAGAGAGAGAGAGACTGTCATAGACGGGATGTTACTAAGCAGTTACAGTATGATTTATTTATACATAAGTTATACATTTTTTTAAAATTTATCTATACTCCTACTCAGTAAAAAAAACCACAAATAAAAAAAACAAATAAAAAAAATGCAATGAAACAAAACTTGTCAGACCACACACAACACACACAAACCCCCCACACACACACACAATTGTTTTTACTATTGTTAATTTTTGTTACGTTATCATTTCTTTTCCAATTAATCACTATCATTTTAATTCTCACTATCTCAATCCATCATATTACTTTTCATCTTTATTATTTTACATTTTATTATTATAAATTATAATAATTAAATAAAAATAAAAAAAAATAATAAAAAAATAAAATAATAATAATAATAATAAAAACTAATAAAAATTTTGTTAAATTACAAATTTTTTTTATTGTTATTTTATTATTTTATTATTATTGTTACTACACCACTATCACAAATCATTTTCTTCTTCTTTCTTCATTATTATTATTTTTATTATCTCATTTTTTATTTTTTTCTTTAGATCTTAATTAAAATCAAACCCCGGCACTCCCAGCACCTAGGGTGATTGAAAATTTGAGGCAAAGGGAACCCCCAAAAAATGACAAAATTTTGCACGGGTTTCCCCTGCTGCAAACATACTTTCGTCATTATACTTTCCTTGTCATTTTAATTTGTTTCCTTTGATTGTTAGTAAAAAAATTTTTTTATTTATTTATTTTATTATTATTTATTATTATTATTTTTATTAATTTTTTTTTATTTTACTATTTATATTATTATTATTATTATTTTTTATTTTAAATTATTATTTTTTTATTAGTTTTATTATCATCATTTTTTACATTTTCAAAGTTTTATTTTCTTACATTGTCATTCATCATTATGATACCAATTTTCAATTATTTTATTTCTGTTATTTTTTTTATAATTATTATTTTTTTGAAAATTTAAAAGATTTATTAAAAAATGTTATCTAAAAAACATTAAATCTAATTTTCATTATTCCTTATTTATTGAATCATTTTTGTCAATCGCATTGTTAATTTTACTGTACTTATCCTTATTATTAACATTACTATTTTTGTTATTGTTTCTAATATTTCTTGATTATTAGTTCTATAACTTGGGGACCTTTTCATTTTTACCTATTTTTATCATTTATTATTATTTTTTTTTTTATTTTTATTTATTATTATTTTAATTATTATTAAATTATTAAATTATTATTATTATTAAATTATTATATTATTATTATTATTATTAAAATTTTTTATTTTTATTTTATTATAATTATTATTATTTTTATTATTATATTTATATTTATTTTATTTTTTATTTATTTTTAATTTTTTTTAAAAATTTATTAAAAATTATTATTTATTATTTTTATTATATAATTTTTTAGATTTTATTTTTATTATTTTTATTTTATTACATTATTATTATTTTTTCTTTTCTCTTCTTTATTTTTTTTTATTGTTACATACATTTTTTATTACCATTTTGTTATTATTTTTCATTTTTTTTTTTTTACTTTATTTTATTTTTATATTAAATTTAAATAATAATAATAATAATATTATTATTATTATTATCATTTTTTTATTATTATTTATTTTTATTATTTTTTTTATTTTTTATTTTATTTATTTCATTTTTATTATTATTTTTTAGTCTCATTACTATTTCATTACCATCATCATCACCCTTATTTTTCATCATTTTTACAATTATTATTATTTTCATATTATAATTTTAAAAATTTTTTTAATCATTTATCATTATTTTTATATCAAATAGTAAAAAAATTTAAAAT
>NC_051391.1:4829465-4831965 GCF_015228065.2 Penaeus monodon | reverse complement strand
GTAGTAACAATAATAATCATAGAAATATTAGTAACAATAACAATAATAGTAATGTTAATGATAATAAGGATAAGTCACAGTAATAATAACAATGCTGATAATGACAGACATGATATCAATAATATCAATGGTAATAATGATAATTATGAATTTAATGCTATTATTAATGATAACGATTTTCTTATAATAATCATTTGAATTTCAAAATAATAATAATTATAATAAAAATAACAGTAATAAAATAATTGAAAGATTGGTATTCATAATGATAGAACTGACAATGATAATGACAATAATAACATTGATAATGATAATAATGATGATAATAATAATAATAATAATAATAATAATAATAATAAAATAATAATAATAATGATAATAATAATATTTTTGTACTAACAATCAAAAGGAAACAAGACTTAAATGGACAAGGGAAGAGTATAATGACGAAATGTACTGCTTTGCTATGCACTCGGGAAACCCGCTGCAAAAGTTATGTGCATGTTTTTGTTGGTGTTCCATTGCCTCAAACTTCAATCACCCTAGGTCGCTGGTAGTGACCCGGTGTTTGATTTTAATTAGCAGATCTAAAGAAAATAATAATAATAATGATGATAATAATAATAATAATAATAATAAGAAGAAGAAGAAGAAGAAGAATGATATTGATGATAGTGGTAGTAGTAGTAACAATAATAATAATATAATAATAATAACAATAATAACAATAGTATTAACAATAATTATTATTATTATTATTGTTATTATTATTATTATTATTATTATTATTATTATTATTATTATTATTATTATTATTATTATTATTATAATGATAATAATAATAATGATAATAATAATAATGATGATAATGATAATGATGATGATGATGATGATGATAGTGAGAATAGTAATAATGATAGTGATGATAATTGTGAAGATGATAATGATAACGATAACAAAAATATTAACAATAGTAATAACAATTGTGTGTGTGTGTGTGTGTGTGTGTGTGTGTGTGTGTGTGTGTCTGACAAGTTTATGTTACATTGCATTTTCTTTATTTGTTATTTCATATTAGTGGTTTTATTTTACTGAGTAGGAGCTATAGATAAATTTTAAAAAATGTATAACTATATGTATAACTAATATCAGTATTCCTGTAACTGCTTAGTAGACATCCCAGTCTATGACAGTCTCTCTCTCTCTCTCTCTCTCTCTCTCTCTCTCTCTCTCTCTCTCTTTCTCCCTCTCTCTCTCTTCTCTCTCTCTCTCTCTCTCTCTCTCTCTCTCTCTCTCTCTCTCTCTCTCTCTCTCTCTCTCTCTCTCTCTCTCTCTCTCTCTCTCTCTTCGTATATCTATCTACCTATCTGTCTATCTCTTCATATATTTATCAATCTATCTATGTACTTCTATCCGCGCTCATCTATCTCTCTCAGGTGGAAAAGGTCTATAGGTATTCATTTTTGATAACTAAGAAGCAGTTGATCCTTAAGATAAATTTGCTTTGAAGATTTTGCATTTTGCTTGTTAGATGAGCGATGTCATGATTTCCTGATGACCAGATATGGGGAGATTTTGGGGGCGTTTGTTTGGGGGTTTATTGTGTGTGTGTGTGTGTGCGTGTGTGTGTGCGTGTGTGTTATGTGATGTATTTTATATATTTATATCTCCGTACACGCCAATATTCTGAATATTTTTCCATAGGCGTGCGTGTGTGTGGGTGTGTGTGTGTGTGGGTGTGGTGTGTTGTATTTTGGGGTGTGTGTGTGTGTGTTGTGTTTTTGTGTGTGTGTGTGGTGTGTGTGTGTGGTGTGTTTGTGGTGCGTGTTTTTTGTTTGGGTGTGTCTGTGTGTGTGTGTGTTTGCGTGTGTGTCTGTGTGTTGTGTTGTTTGTCATCTGAATGTCTCCGTGTGTATATATATCCGTGTATATATGTATTTATACGATATGTACGGGCATGGGCGGATCTTCCCGTGGCATCCGCGTAATACCCACACGATGAGAGCGAGCGTCGCCAGATAGCAAGAGCGGGCAGTTCGTTATGATTTTATCTCCATAGACAGGTGACGCCTTTAAGCTGTTGCATGCTTTGAGAATCGGGTCTTATCAACGAAGGCATCTTGAGGCTTTCGGAATAGGGAAAAGGAAGACAAATGCGTCTGGCGAGGGAAAATATAATTTCCTCGAAAATTTATGATCGTGTTTTGTGAAATTATAGTTTTATCTGTATCTGTATGTGGTTTGTTTTGTGTGTTTGGGGTTGTGTTTGTGTGTATGTTTGTGTGTGTTTTGTGTGTGTTTTGTGTGTGTGTGTGTTGTTTGGGGTGTTTGTGTGTTTGTTTGTGTGTGTGTTTGTGTTGTGTGTTGTTGTGTGTGTTTGTGTGTGTGTGTGTGTGTTTGTGGTTGTGAATGCAAAAATAAAAATACAAAAATATATATATATATATAAAATATCTATATATATATATATATAAAAATATATGTGGTGTGTGTTGGGTGG
>NC_051391.1:4824776-4829365 GCF_015228065.2 Penaeus monodon | reverse complement strand
TTTAAAAAAATTAAAAACTTTTACATAATACATACAAAAACAACAACAAAAATATAATATAAATATAAAATTATTATATATATATAATAACGAACACACGCACACCACACAACACCACACACAAACAACACACACACACACACACACACCAACAACCCCACACACACACCCACACAATATATATAATATATATATATTATAAAATTTAATTATATATGTGTATATATATATTTGTGTAATATATATATATATATATATATATATATTATATATATATATATATTATATATATATATATATATATACAAATATGCATATATATTGTATATATATATACATACATTATATATATATGTGTGTGTGTGTGTGTGTGTGTGTGTGTGTGTGGTGTGTGCATATATATGTAATATATAAATATGTGTATAAAATATATATATATATAAAATATATATATATATATATATATAATATATTTTAATAATATATATATATTTTATATATAACACACACACACATATCTGCATATATATTATAATATATATAAAATATATATTATATATATATATATAATATATATTCTGTTTTGTGTGTGTGTGGGTGTATGTGTCTTAGTGTTTTAGAGATAAGAAAGAAAAAGTGAAAAGAAGGAAGTGAAAAAACTGAAAGAGAAATGGAAAAAAACTCATGCTTTTTTGGCGCATTTTTTCAGAAAGGTCTATAAAATGGCGGTGTTTTCCCCTCTTCTCTCTCTCTCCCCTTCTCTTTCCCCTCTCTTTCTCTCTCTCTCTTGCCGAGGGAGTGCGAGCGGAATTGGTAAACAAAATGGAGGCTTTTTCTCTCTCCCCTCACCCTCCCGCGGCCCTTCCTCCCCTTCCCTCCTCTGTCCCTCTCTCTCTCTCTCCTCTCGGTCCCCCCAATCCCCGCCCTCCCCCTCCTTCGTGTCTCCCCTCGCCCGCTTCCCCTCCTCTCCTAGCTTCTCGACCCTTCCTTCCCCCCCACGCCCTCCTCTCTTCCCCTCTCTCCTCTCCCGTCACTCACTTCGGCCCCTTTCCTCCCCTCACTCTCTACCTTCCTCTCCCCTCGCTCCCTTCCTGACCCTTCCCCTGAATCCCCTCCACCCTCTCTCCCCTCTTTCCTCTGCCCTCCCTTCCCGTCTCTCCCCTGTGCCCTCCCTCCCCTCTCTCCTCCGTCCTCTCTCCCCTCACTCCTCTGTCCTCCCTCCCCTCTCTCCTCTCCCCTCCCTCCACTCTCTCCTCTCTCCTCCCTCCCCTCTCTCCTCTCCCCTCCCTCCCCTCTCTCCTCTCCCCTCCCTCCCCTCTAGTCTAGGTCGATATAACGTGTGTGACGTTGGTGTGTTGTGGTCACGCCATCGCATCCTTGATCAGCCATCGGAACACTTTGTTTTTGTCATTTTTTTCCGTTTTTTGGTTATTGTCATCCTATTGGCATTTATTTTATCCGCCGACGTACTTGTGTTTTCGTTGTGAGTCACTGTTTGCTATATGTCTATGAACTTTTTTTTGTTTTTGTTATTGTTTTTTGATGCGTTTGGTGTGAAAGGATTTCGTTTTTGAGGGAAGTATGGCTTGTTCGTATACTCGATCTCTGACTTGCATTACCATTTACACACACACACACACACACACACAACACACACACACACACACACAACACACACACACACACACACACACACACACCACATACCACACAAAACACACACATACAAAACAACGTGTACAGCTGTATAAATGAAGTTATGCGCGTACTAAGTGGGTCTTAGATCAATTGCTGACAATACGTTTATTTAATGTTTTGTCACCTGAAACCTTCGTTTACAACATGAGCATCGATATATTCACGTTAATGCACTCTGTCTCATGATTATAGAGCGGTAACGTAAGGCTATCGATGCATATGTTATAAAAGAAAGCTGAAATTAACGAAGTATTCATTTATACCCACACTCACAAACACACACACACACAAACACACACACACACACACACACACACACACACACACACACATAAACACACACAAAACACACAAAACACACACACACACACATATAAAATTATAATATATAATATATATATAACACACACACAATATATACACATACATAATATATATATATATATATATATATATATATATAAAATAATATATATATTTTATATATATTATGGGATATATTTAATTTATTATATAAAAATAAATAAATAATTAAAAAAAAATATATACACACATATTGTATGTATATATATACATACATATATTTTATATTTATCTATCTACCCATCTATCTATATATCTATCTATATGTCTGTCTCTCTCTCTATCTATATGTCTCTCTCTGTATACTGATATATAATAACATTTTTATATACATATATATACATATAATATATATATATATATATATATATACATATATATATATATATTATATATATATATGAGTATGTATGTGGGTGCACATCAACACACACACACACATATGTAAGATATGTGTAGAGAGGAGAAGAGAGAGAGAGGAGAGAGAGGAGAGAGAGATGCGTAATCATATATATACATCAGTATATTATATACATCCATACATATATAATATATATAATATATATATATATAAGTATATCGTAATATATATGCTACCATCTCTCCTCTCTCTCTCTCTCTACCATATCTACATATGTGTGTGTGTGTGTATGGTGCACCACATTACATCTCCATATATATATATATATATATATATATATATATATATATATATATATATATATTATATATGTATATATATGTATATAAAAATGTATATGTATATATCAGTATATAGTGTACTATACACATAGTATATATACATAGAATATTGTGAGTTTATATAGTATATATATACATATTTATGACTATTACATGCATGTAATATATATATATATATATAGTATATATTATATATGGTATATAACATATATATATATATATATATATATATATATATATATATATATATATATATTATATATATATATATATATATCTATATATATTAAATATATATATATTATATATATATAATATATATATATTAATATATATATATATATATATATATATATATATATTGTAGGTATATATACATCTATATATATATCTATTATATATATATATATATATACATGCATGTATAGTCATAAATATGTTAATATCTACATATATATACCACATATATATGTATATATATATGTTTAATATGTACTTAACGTTACAATATACTGATATATACATATACATTTTTTATATACATATATATACATATATATATATATATATATATATATATATATATATATATATATATTATTATATATATGGTATGTATGTGGGTGCCCTTACACACACACCCACATATGTAGATATATGTAGAGAGAGAGAGAGAGAGAGATGCGGTAGCATATATATATAACAGATAATATATATATATATATATATATAGTAATATATATATATGTATGGTATGTATAATATATATATCTGTATATATATGCATACCTCTCTCTCTCTCTCTCTCCCTCTCTCTCTCTCTCTCTACACATATCTACATATGTGTGTGGGTTTGTGTATGTTCACCCACATACATCTCCATATATATATATATATATATATATATATAATACCTATATATATATATATATAATATATATATATATATATATATGTATATTATATATTATATATATATTATAATATGTATATATATGTATATAAAAATGTATATGTATATATCAGTATACAGAGAAGATACATATAGAAGAGAAGAGAGACAGACATTTAGATTAGATATATATTAGATAGGTAATATAGATAATATATATATATATGTAGGTATATATATACATACAATATTTGTGTATATATATTTTTTAATTATTTATTTATATTTTATATATAAATTAATATATACATATATATATAATATATATATATATATATATATATATATATATATATATATATATATTATTATGTATGTGTGAATATATGGTGGGTGTGTGGTGTATTATATTATATATATATATATATTATATATGTGTGTGTGTGTGTGTGTGTGTGTGTTTGTTGTTGTTTGTTGTGTGTGTGTGTGTGTGTGTGTTGTGTGTGTGTGTGTGTGTGTGTGTGTGTGTGGTGTGTGGTGGGTGTGTGTGTGTGTGTGTTTGTGTGTGTTGTGTGTTTGTGAGTGTGGGTATAAATGAATACTTCGTTAATTTCAGCTTTTCTTTTAAACATATGCATCGATAGCCTTACGTTACCGGGGGGGGGGGGCTCTATAATCATGAGACAGAGTGCCATTAACGTGAATAATATCGATGCTCATGTTGTAAACGAAGGTTTCAGGTGACAAAACATTAAATAAACGTATTGTCAGCAATTGATCTAAGACCCACTTAGTACGCGCATAACTTCATTTATACAGCTGTACACGTGTGTGTGTATGTGTGTGTGTGTGTGTATGTGTGTGTGTGTGTGTGTGTGTGTGTGTGTGTGTGTGTGTGTGTGTGGGTGTGTGTGTGTAAATGGTAATGCAAGTC
>NC_051391.1:4737276-4742276 GCF_015228065.2 Penaeus monodon | reverse complement strand
ATGCGGGATAATGTCAACTGGGTACATTCTGAACATCAGGGTAAATATTTTCCCAGTTAGTACGAGACCTAGAAAATAACACTTTTATGACACCAGAGACTTCCAAAGCTATTTTCATTCTCCGTGAAATAGCGCTGGGCCAGAGGAGTCGGCTGGAGCAAGAACAGATGCCTAAGTCACGTCACAGATGAAATGAAATCCTAACAGCTGCCATCAACATGAGTAGGTATCCATGCTGACAAATGTAGAAAAGGTATGTATGAAATACATTTCTACGCCATAGAAGAGGTGTATTTCTGACGAAGTTATATTCGAAACCAATTAAATACATCTCTTGTATTGTGAAGATATTCGTTCTCATTCATGATAAGGAGTATGAGAATCTTGATAGTAATAAGATGATGATGAGAACCATATTAGCTACAGAGTATAAAGAAGATTGCAAAGTAGAAAGATTATTGAGATAAAATTGAGATAAGATTGAGATAAAATAATAATTGAGATAAGATTGCAAAATGCAAAGCACCTTTACCACAAAAAAAGAAAAATCAAGCGACTGAATAGATACAATTATAAATGACATCACCAAAGCAAAGTATTCAAAGATAAAAATAATTATTATTTTTATCATTGAATACTTTGCTTTGGTGATATAATAATAATAATTACAATAATGATAATATAGATGATTAATTTAATAACAACAGCAACAACAATAATAATAGCAATGATGGTAATGATATATGATATAATAATGATAATGACAACAATAATAATCATAACGATAATAAATTTTAAAAATACTAATATTAGGCGCTTATAGTGACAATAAAGATAATGAATTTGATGATAATTGTAATAATAATGTGAATAATAATAATGATGATGATAATAGTAATAGTAATAATGATGATAATGATAACCATCATCATTATCAGCAGCAGCACCATCTGATGATACCGATGAGAATAGTAATAATATGTAACAATAATAATGATGGTAATAATAATAATAATAACAATAATGACAGTAATATCAATAAAAGTGATATTGCTCATGAGGATAATATTGATGATTATAATGATAACAATAGTGATAATAATGAGAATAAGGATAATGATAATAAAAATAGTGATAATAATATTGATAGTAAAACACAATGATAATGATAATGAACATTAATTATACTACCAATAAAAATTATAATAATGATATAGATAATGATGATGATGAGCAATAATGGTGATAACAATAAGATAATAATAATGATGACAGTACTAGTAATGATAATAATAATAATAATGGTAATAACAATAACGATGATAAAACTGACAATTAATAATGATGATAATAGTGGGAACAATAAGGATAAGGATAATATTGATGATAATAATAATAACAATAATAATAATAATAATAATGGCAATGATAATAATAATCATAATGATACTGATATGCAAATATTATAAGTATCATTATGATTAACAATAATGTTAATAATATTACTAATGGTAATATTAATGGTGATAATAGTCATAGTATTTATAGTATGACAATAATGATAATAACTATAACAACAAAAATAATGATAATTATGATAATAATATAATAATAACAATAATAATGATAAGTAATAAGTTAATAATAATAATAAGGATAATGATAATGATAATAATGAGAATAATGATGATGATAGTGATAATAATAATGATAAAAATCATTCTAATAATAACAGTAATATTGATAATGATGATAATGATAAATAATAATAATTATGATAATGATAATAATGATGACAACAATAGGAATGATGATAATGATAACAATAATGATAAATAATAATAATGATAATAATAATAGTAATAATAATTATTAGTATTAGTATTAGTATGTTAATATTAATATTAATATTAATAATGATAATAGTAATAGTAATAATAATCATAACAACTATAATTACTGAAATAATGATAATAACAATGATAACACTTAGATCACTAGTAACATTGATAATAGTAATAATAGTGATGATAATGATAGTGATAGTAATAATAATAATAATAATGATAATAATGATGATGATGATGATGATGATGATGATGATGATGATGATGATGATGATGATGATGATAATAATAATAACAATAATAGTAATAATAATAATAATAATAATAATAATAATAATAATAATAATAATTAATAATAATGGTAATGATGATAACAATAACAATGATAAAGGTAATAGCAATAATGATTATAAGGATAATAGTATTAATAAATATTATTAAGATAATAGCATTTATAATAATAATAGTGACTAAAACGACAATGATGCTACTAAAAAGCAATAAACGTAGTAATAAATGTGATGATAATGGTAATAATAATGATGATAGTAATAGCAATAATAGCATTGATAATAATCATTATAATAACAGCGATAATTCTTATCATTATTATCATTATTATCATTTATATCATTATCATCACCATCAACTTAATTTATTATTATCTTTATTATCACTATCATTATTATAATTATCATTTGAATGATTATGATAATGATAAGGGCAATGATAATACTTATAATGATATTAATAGCAGTGGAAGTAAAGATAATAACACAAGTAATAATAATAATAATAATAATAATAATAATAATAATAGCAATAATAATAGTAAGGAGAAGAAGAAGAAGAATATGATGATTAATTATTGTTATTATTATATTTTATTATGATCATCATCATTCATTATTATTATCATTATTATTATTATTATTATTATTATTATTATTATTATTATTATTATCATTATTATTATTATTATCATTATTATTATTATTATTATCATTATCATTATCATTATCGTTATCATTATTATTATTATTGATATTATTATTGTTATTGCTAATATCATTATTATCATTATTATTATGATTATACTACCACTACTAAAAGTAACAATAATAACAAGAATAAAGAAGAAGAATGATAATTAAAACAATGAAAAAAAACAAAAAGTAGTAATGATATGATTATGATAATAATGGTAATGATGATGATAATAACAATATCAATAATAATGATAATAATAGTGATAATAATGAAAATGATAATGACAGTAATAATAATAATGATAGAAATAATAATAATAATAATAATAATAATAATAATAATAATAACAATAATAATGATAATAATAATAATAATGATAACCATAAGATGATAATAATAATGATAAATGTAATATTAACAATGATTCTAATAATAACAATAGTAATGAGAATAATATTAAACATAATAATAGTAATAATTATCATTGTTATTATTGTTATTATTGATATTGTTATTATTATCATTATTATTTATTTATTTATTTATTTTATTATCATTATTATTATAATTATCATATCAATGAAAGTGATAATAACAATGTGAATGCTGATAATGAAAATAATGGTGATGATAATAATAACATTAAGAATAAAAATAATGATAATGATAATAATGATAATAGCAATAATAATAACGATAATAATAATCACAATCATAAAAACAGCAATAATAATAGTAGTAGTAATAGTAATAAAAATAAAAGTGAAAAATAATAAGAAAAATAACAACAACGACAACAACAGCAGTAATAGCGATAATAGCAAGCAATAATAGCAACAACACAATAACAATAGAAGCGTATTCAGCAAGCGAAGATCTCAGGCGTTTGGGTTCATCTGCCCTCATCCCTCTACAAAAGTAGTAGTAGTAATTATTGTAGATGGAGTAATAGTAGTAGTAGTAGTAGTAGCAGTAGCAATAACAAGTAGTATAAATAGTAGTAGTCGTAGAAATTGTAGGAATAGCAAGTAGTAGGAGTATTAGTAGTAGAAGAAGGAGTAGTGGAAGTAATAGTAGAAATAGTAGTAGTACTAGTAGAAGTAGTAGTAGTAGTACTAGTATTTACAGTAGTGATAGTAGTAGAAGTAGTACTAGTAAAAGTAGCACTAGTAGTAGTAATAGTAGCAAGTAGTGTCATTGGCATGTCAGAGACACATAGCATGGATTGCAATTTACAAAGAGGCACCTCATCTTCTAAGATCAAAATCAAAATCTAATTATTTGGTCCATGGCCAAGCCACACATAAAATTTCATCACAACCCGTCAGTAACTTTTTGCCGTAAATGAGGTAATCATAATCTATTTTTGATCTTTGCAAACATCAGCTCTTTTTTCATAGATTAGTACTAAAATCTGTATAATCTGTATAATACTGTATAATCACAAGCAGCTTTCTTTCCCTTGATATTTGCTTGTGATTATTCCAACATACTTAACTCATCCAACATATGTAATTCCCGAAATATATGTAACTACCATAACATATTTATCTACTCCAGCATATATTAACTACCCAAACATATATAAGAATCCCAATATATAACTACCCACAAATATGTAAATGCCCCAACATATATAACTCCCCTAACATAATGTAACTACCCCAACATATGTTGCTGCCACAGCTTTGATGATTAGTCCAGTATATGAAAACTACCCCCGTATGTGTGACTTCCCAAATATGTACCTACTTCAGTTTATGTAACCAGCCCAGTACATGTAACTCCGACATACATAACTTTCCAAACATGTGTGACCCCTACATGTAACTCCAGCATATGTACCTAGCTCACCACATATGACTGCCCCAACATATATAACTTCCCCCAACATATGACTGCCCCAACATATATAACTTCCCCCAACATATGACTGCCCCAACATATATGTCCCCCAACATTTTAAACTACGACAGAAAATATTCAGCGATCCAGGATCACCACCAAAATCTGTTCTAACAGTTTTTTAGACCTACGTAACCCATTAAGAAAATTATCATCAATAATTTTCTTCTTTACATAAACTTACTCTTTACCAAATATACTCTTTAGAAAATCTCATCAACCACAAAAGATACTGTTGATCTACTGGTCTCAAGGCCA
>NC_051391.1:4692276-4697276 GCF_015228065.2 Penaeus monodon | reverse complement strand
ATTATTATTATTATTATTATTATTATTATTATTATTATTGTCATTATTCTTAAGGTTACTCTCATCATTATCAATCCTGTTATTATTCTCATTCTTATTATCATAATTAATATTATTATTGTTATACCTATCACGTTAATCATTATCGTTGTTATTACTATCGTGTTAATCATTATTACTGTTAATCATTATTATCACTATCATTACCATTACCCTGATCATCTTCATTATCTTTACTATTATATTATTATTGTCTTTACCTTTATAATCATTATCATTATCATTATTATTATCATAATTATTTCCATTATTATCATTATCATCATTATCATCATTAATATTGTTATCATTATCATTATTATTATAATCGGTATCATTATTATTATTTTCATTATCAATATTATTATTATTAAGTTGGAAATATTAGCATTATTGTTATCATTATCATTATTGTTTATTTTATTATTATCATGATTGTCATTTTATTATTATCATGATTGTCATCATTATTATTATCATTACTGTTAATAATTATTATTATCAATATTATTGTCATTGTTTTTATCATTGTTACTGTGTTCATCATTGTTTTATATTATCACTATCATAATATATAGTTATCATCATTGGTATCATCATTACTGCCATCATTATTATCAGTATCAGTATCTTTTTTATGCTATTATTAATTTTATCATTATTACCATCATTATTATTATTGTTATTTTTATTATTATGTTATTACTACTGTGTCTATTAGTATAATTGTTATCATTATTAATCTCATTTTCATTATCACATTTGCAATTTTTTTTATTGACACTATAATTACTATTCTTATTATTATCCAAATATACAGTTATGTACACCAATACATACATACATATATACCTGCATGTGTGTGTGTGTATTTTCTTCTTCAATTCCACATATATTATATAATACAATAATGATAGAAATATATATATATATATATATATGCATATATATATATATATTATATATATATATATATATTTTATATATATATATATATATAATATTTATACATAGTATATATATATATATATATATATATATATATATATATATATACATTATATGTATATATATATATTATATATATATACATATATATATATATATATATATATATATATATATATATATATATATATATATATATAACATATATATATGTGTGTGTGTGTGTGTGTGTATATATGTACGTATATATAATAGATAGATAGATAGATAGATAGATAGATATAGATATAGATATGGATGTGTGGGTGTGCAGATTTATATATCTATACATGCATGTATGTATGCATGTATATATATATATATATATATATATATATATATATATATATATATATATATATATATATATATATATATATATATATATATATATATTTATACATATATATACATACATATATATATATATATATATATATATATATATATATATATATATATATATATATAAAAGAGAGAGAGAGAGAGTGATACGGAAATAGATATAGGGATATATATATATATATATATATATATATATATATATATATATATATAGAGAGAGAGAGAGAGAGAGAGAGAGAGAGAGAGAGAGAGAGAGAGAGAGAGAAGAGAGAGAGAGAGAGAGAGACAGAGACAGAGAATGAAGGAGAGAGAAAAATAGAAAGAGAGAATGAAAGACTCACCATTTTTCAGTATTTTCTTCTTCTTTTCACTGTATCCACTTTTCGTTCCTCTTGTAATCCTCCGTTCTGCTGTTCCATCTCCTTTTCTTGATCACTTTTCTATCTTTCATTTTTTTTTCTTATAAATATTATCTTTATCTTTTCTTTTCTTTTCTTTTTTCTCTTTCGTAACCTTTTTCCCACTCTTTCTTCTCCTTTCTCCTCTTCCTCCATCCCTTCGCGCTCTTTTGTCCGTCTCTTCACTCTCCTCCTTCTCTTCTTTTTCTTCCTCCTCCTCCTCCTCCTCCCACTCTTCATTGTTCTGTTTTCCCCCTCCTCATCCTCATCCTCTCCCTTCTCCTCCTCATCTTCTTTTTCTTCCTCCTGTTCCCTCGCTTCTAATTCTTAACATCCTCTTCCCTCTGATCTTCTCCTCCTCCTCCTTCTTCTTCTTCTTCTCCGTCTTCTTTTTCTTCTTCTTTTTCTTCTTCGTCTTCTTTTCTTTTCCCCCTCTTGCTCCTGTTATTCTCCTACTCCATTTTCTTCTATCCGTTATCTTCTTCTCCTTCTCCTTCTTTCTATATTCACTATCATCATCCTTTTTCTTATCTTGCCTCATGCACTTTCTTCTTCAATTCCCCTGTATTCTCAACTTTTTCTTCTTCTTTTCTCTATTACTTCTCCTTTCTATTCATCTCCTTGCTTTATCATGAATTCCTCTCTCTCTCTCTCTCTCTCTCTCTCTCTCTCTCTCTCTCTCTCTCTCTCTCTCTCTCTCTCTCTCTCTCTCTCTCTCTCTCTCTCTCTTTCCTTCGCCTTGAGGGAAGTAAGAGGGGAGGGGGAGGTGCAGCAGGGGGGAGGGGGGAGGGGGATGCTGTGTCATCTGCAACGATGCAATTATGTTGGTTATCTGTTTTTTTTTTTCTTTTCTTTTTTTTTTTTTTTTTTGCTTGTCTGTCTCTTTCAGAAGAAATGATTAACAAATTGAATAATAATATAACGAAAAAAAGAAGACAGAGAAGAAGAAGTAAAAAGAGAGAAAAAAATGGATTAAAAGAAGAAGATGAAGAAGAAGAAGGAGAAGAATAAGAAAGAGGGAGAGAAAGAAAAGAAAATAAGGATAAAGAGAGAGAGGTAGAAAAGAATTTTATACATAAATATACACATAAATACCAGTTAATTCTAAGAAGCGAACACAAGCCGTAGATTTGAATAGAAAATAAAATAATGAAATAAAATCAAATAAATAATTGGAAGGTAAAAGATGTTGAACCAAAATGTAAAAAAAAATATAAATTATAAAATTACATTAATTTGAAAAAATAATAATAGTATGAATGAATGTAATTCATGAAACAAACTCTATAATCTATAATATGAAATGATCAAGACTTATATATTAATTAACATAAAAAACAAATGACAACGATAAATGAAGACAATACATATTATCTGTAAAAAAAATAATAATAATAAATAAAAATAAAACAGTGAATGTCATAGAAAATAATAAACAAAAAAAACGATTTTTAAGATTTTTTTCAGCAATAAATAATGATTAAAATTATCATCTCAATAATAATGATAAATATAACACAATTAATGATAGTTTTCATAGCACTAAAATTAAGAGGAATATTAATGAAAATAATAATAACAGTGATATCCAATGACGTAAAAAAAAAAAACAAGATATTCTTAATAACGGTAATAACAATAAGATAATTAGATTAGCAGCAATAGCAATAAAGATCATAATGATATAGTGATATGATAATGTAGATATAATAATAATGTACATATTAATGGGGATATTATCACGAATAATAATAACATTAATGCTGATAACAACTATCAGTGGTAATAATAACAATGATGATGATGATGATAATAATAATAATAATAATAATAATAATAATAACAATAATAATAATAATAATAATAATAATAATAATAATAATGATAATAATAATAATAATGATAGTAATAATAATAATAGATTGTAGTAATAATAATCATAATCCAGTAATAATATTAATAACAACGGTGATACCTATATTAATGATAATAACAAATGTAAGAATATTTGTAATAATGATGATAATAACAAATAATAATAACAATAATGATAATAATAATGATAAAAATAACAATAATGGTAATGAAAATGATGTTTATAATTATGATGAAAATAACAATGATGATAATAATAATAATGATAATAACATTCATAATGATAAAAATGAAAAATTAAGATAAGAATAAAAAAGAACAGTGATAATAATGGTAATAAATAAAATGACTGTAATAAATATAATCATAATGAAAATAATAAAAGTCACAAGGATAGCAATGATAATAATAAAAATGATGATAGTAATAATAATGATGATACTATTAATGATAATAATAATAATAATAACAATAATGATAATAATAATAATAATAAAAATAATATTAATAATAGCAATAATAATAATAATAATAATAATTACAACAATAATACCATCAATCACAATATTAATGATGATAATAATAATAGCAATAATAATATTGATGATGAGGACAATACCAATCATGATGATAATAATAATGATGATAAAAATAATAATAATAAAAAATAATAATATATATTAATAATTATTATTATTATTGTTATTATCATGATGATGATAATAATAACAATCAATAATAATAATAATAATAATGATAATGAATAATAATAATAATAATAATAATAATAATGATAATAATAATGATGACAATAATGATGATAGCAATACCAATTACAGTAATAACAATCATCATAAATAATGATAATAAAATCAATTATGATAATAATTAATAGTAACAATAACAATAATAACAGAAATAATAATAATGATAATAATAATGACGATAATAATAGTGATAAATAATAGTAGTAATAATAATAATGATGATGATGATGATGATAAAAATAAAGATAATAATAACAATGGTGATAATAATTACAGTAATAATCATGGTAACTGAAATAACAATAATGATAATAGTAGTGATGATGATAATGATAATATATTAAAATTGAAAATAAAATAATGATAATGATAATAATAATAATTGTAATAATACTGATAATAATAACAATTATAATAGTAATAATAATAGCAAAATCATGATAATATTAATAATGATAGTAATAATATGTAATAAAAATAATAATAGTAATAACAGCAACAACAACAATAAATATAATGATAATAAAAAAAATAACAATAATGATAATAGTAGTAATGATAATAATGATTATAACAATATTAATATTTA
>NC_051391.1:4657157-4659657 GCF_015228065.2 Penaeus monodon | reverse complement strand
TAAATAAATAAATATGCATATTTATTTATCTATTTACACACACACACACACACACATACAAATATACTCACAAAAGGACAATATCCATTTAATAATGACGTTAATATGATATAATAATAGCAGTTATGATGACAATATCTTTAATAAAAGATAAGAATGGCAATGATAACATTTCTTTGTTCTAATTCTTGTTTTGGTTACACCCATGTGCTGTAGCTACAAGAGGTATTCATTTAGTGATTAAATTCTTCACACCCTTGGTTAAAAAATGGTTGGTTGATAAAGCATGGTATTATTTTTGTAGAGAGCACTGATAAAATATCGATATGGATTGCTTTAACCCATACGTAGATGTCTGGAGTCACCCATTCTGTTACATTCACTTAAAAATGAGAAGAATGCTTTGTTTGGGACCATCTTATATGAAATGGGAAATTGCATGAGTGGCGGTTAGTGAGGATTTCGGCATATCTAGGTCTAACATGAACGATATCCTAATTTCTAGTTTCATGACGGATATGTTTACTCGACAGAACAATATTATATTGTTTAAGAGTTTTACTGTATTTATTTTATATTTATTTATTTATTATTATTTTTTAAGAGAATATGGTTTTATTTGTGTTGTGATTGTTGCTAAGGATGAGCTTTAGCAATGGAACAAGAAAATGAACACTAGTTACATATTGATTAAATTATAGGTATCCCTTGCATGGGTGTCAACAGCATCCTGCAACAATACTGCAATTTTGAGGAGATTCCTAACTCTTGCATTCCCTCCATCCAGATCATCGTGTTATATCATCGTAAACAACACTACCGAGGGAAAGTCTGCAGCTCAGCGTGTCTCGAAATCTTCGAAGCAGGTTTTGAAGCAGAAAAAGGTCACACGAACGCTATTTCACGCCATCTCTCTCTTTCTTTACTTCCAACTTAAAACTATAGCTAGCTGTTGTATCTTCTAGGGGGTTCAATGGTTGTAACCTTCTTTACCATAACTTATAGGTTGAGAAAATCGAACACGCCTGCAATTTGAAGAAATGATAGCGGTAATACCATTGATCGTGATATCATAATGATCAATGTGTTGGCGTGGAATCATAATATTAAAGGTAATAGAATAATAATGACAGCAGGTATGATGTTCAGAATGATAGCATTGATGATAATAATGATGATAATTATAATTATGATGATAGTGATAATGATGGCGATGATAATAATAATGATGATACGAATACTAATACCTAATACGAATGATGATAATGACAATAATAATAGCAGTAATGATCATAATTATAATGATAACACAATAATAATAAAAATAATGGTAATAATGAAGAAAAGATAATTATGATGGTAATATATAAAGATCATAATGATAAAATGATAATGATAATGATGATGATGATAATAATAGTAATGATAAAAACGATGATAATGATAATCATCATTTCAATAAAAATAATGATAATGAAATCATAATGACAAGTAAGATAAAAGTGATAATATTGATGATGATAACGACAATAACAATAATGATAAGGATCATAATAATAACAATGATTATAATAATAATAGTAATATTAATGATAATAATAATAATAATAATAATAATAATATTAATAATAATAATAATAATAGAATAGCAACAAAATTAATGATAATAAGAGTAATGAAAATAATTTATATATTATTATTAGTAGCAATTATAGTAAAATATAATAAAATAATAATTCTAATAATAATGATGACATTGATAATGAATGACAACGACGACGATGATGGTGATAATGATAATAATGATGACGTTGGAATAGTAACGATGATAATGAGGATGATGATGATGATAATGATAATAATGATACTACTGATAATAACGACGATGAATGTGATGATGCCACAGCTGCTAAAGGCGTTGCTAAAGAATGCGAAATATGTTGACAACCCTCCTTTCAACCCCCCTCCCCCCCATCCCCCATCCTTCTATCCTCTTTACCCTCTTCCCACATCCCTTAAAAAAAACGAAAAATTAGGCGACAGAGAGAGAGAAAAAAAAAGAAAGATGAAGAAAAAAAAAGAAAAGAAAAGAAAAGAAAAGAAAAAAAAAGATTACCTCTTCCCTTGTGTTTTCCGCTCGTAACCCTCCTTCCCTCTCTCCCCCCTCCCCCTCCCGCCACCCTCCCCCCTCGATCCCTTGTCTACCTGCCCGGTGTCATACCCTCCCCCCTCCCCCTCTCCCTACCCAAACCCCGTAGCCAAGCTTTGCAAAAGGTTGCACGCTTTAACCCCGGGCAGTTTTTGCGCGAAAGGCGAGATTGAAAAGAAATGGAGGAAAAAAAGGAAGGAGAGAAAGAGGGAGTGAGAAAAAAAAAGTAGAGTGTGTGTGAGAGAGAAAGTGTGAGAGAGAGCAATAGATAGATAGATAAAAAGATAGATAGATAGGGAGAGAGAGAGAGAGAGAGAGAGAGAGAGAGAGAGAGAGAGAGAGAGAGAGAGA
>NC_051391.1:4628559-4636059 GCF_015228065.2 Penaeus monodon | reverse complement strand
CAGATTGGAGCAAGGTGGACTGAACGAATAAGGAGCAGTAGAGAAAAGGCTACGAAAGCCTAGGAAGAATAAGAATAAAGGCGACCGGAGAAGGCTAAGAAAGCCGCTTCGCATGCATCTTTCTCAGGATACGGTACGTCATAAGATGCAGCACTCATCAGTCTCATACGCATCAGTGATACTACTTACTAAGTAGAAGGATCCTCCTTCTCTCTCCTCCTTTCCCCTCCTCCTTATACTTCATCTTGTCGCATTCTCTGCCTCTCCTCCTTCTCACTTCTACTAATCATCCTTGCGCCTTCTCATCTTATCATCTCCACTCTTCTCCTTCCTTTCTCCTTCATCACCTCCTCTTCCTCCTCCCTCCTTCTCCTCCTCCTCCTTATCATCCGTCCTCCTTCTCCTCTCCTCCTTTCTCCGCCTCCTCCTTCTCCTGTCTCCTCCCCCTCCTCCTCCCCTATTTCTCCTCCTCCTCATTATTCCTTCTCCTCAGTCTCCTACTCCTCCTTACTCCTTCTCCTCCTTCTCATCCTCTTCCTCCTCCTTCTCCTCAACCTCCTCCTCCACCTCCTTTTTCTTCTTTTCTTCCTCCTCCTCTTTCTCCTTCTCCTCCTCCTCCCTCCTTCGTGCGCCGTTTATTCCTTTCCTCTTTTCTTCCTATTTCGCCCTGCGCTATTTTTTTTGTTTGGTTTTGTTTTCTTTCGTTTGTTATATCTTTTTTTTCTTCTTTCCTTTCGTATGGCTTTCATCCGTTTTCTCTTTTCTTCCTGTTTCGTATTCTATTTGTTTTATTTTCTGTTGTTTTTGTTCATCTTTCGTTTTTTATAGTTATTTTGTTTAAGTAAGTGACCAGTTTTATCTTTTTTTCGCTTTTTTCTATCTATCTCCCTTTCTCTCTCTTTCTCTTTCTCTCTCTTCTTTTTCCGTTCTCTGTTTTTCCTGTTGGTGTTTCTTTCGTACCTCGTTTATCCTTTTGCTCTTTCTTGCTGTTTTGTTTTTCCCTTTTTTCTTTGTTTCTCATTTTTCTTTTTTTTTCAATTTGACTTTTTCGTACTCTGTCCTTTTTTTTCCTCCTCCTTTCGTTCTTCGTTTCTCGTCTTTTCTCTCTCCTCTCCTCTTTATTTACTTTTGTCTTTCTTTTTCTTTTCTTTCCTTTTCTACTTTGGTCTTTAATTCTATCTCTTTCGTACTTTCTCTTTTTCGTGATCTGATTTTCTTCCTTCCTTCTTCTCTTTTTCTCTCTCCTCCGTTCTTTCACCTTTCGTCCTTCTCTCTCTTTAATTCTCGTCTCTATTCTCCTTTCTCTCTTTTCTTCTTCGCACTCTTCATATTTCTCTTTCTTTTGCTTTATCTTTTATTCTCTATTTACTTTTTTTCCATTTTTGTTATTTTCCGTTATTTTCTCTTTCCCCCTGTTTTTTCTTTTTTCCCTTCTTTCGTCCTTTCACTTGCTTTCCCATTCCTTTATTTATAATTAGATTATCCTAATCTCTAATATTCACACCTCTTATACATTATACATCATACTCATCACCTTATAATAATAATCTACATCAAACACTAACCAAAAATAGTATTAATTTTAATATATATAAATATTTCTATTATATGATATTTAAATAAATACTTATTAAAAATATATCTTTATTTATTAATAATAATCTAGGTATCTTTATACATAATTACAATACCTATCTTATACACAAATTCACCTTACATCATATCACTCGATCTAACTACTTCCTCAAATATGCTCATCTCTCCCATCATTCCTTCCCTATCGGCCTCTCTCTCCCTCCTTCCTTCTCTATCCTCTCCCTTTCTCCTTCCCTCCCTATCTCCCTCCCCCCCTAGCCCTTACCACCATTCCCCTCCCCCTACCCCCCCTCCTCTCTCACGACTCTGTGGGAAGGAGCTTCGCGGGCCTCTCACGCGCACCGCTAAAGGTTACCCGCTCTCTCTCACATTCCTATCTCTCTCCCTCCAGCTCGATATAGAGATAATCTCTCCTACTCTACTCTATATCTCTTTCTTTTTCTCTCACATATATACCTCTAACTCTCATTCCTCTCTCTCTCTCTCTCTCTCTCTCTCTCTCTCTCTCTCTCTCTCTCTCGCTCTCTCTCCTACTCTCCATCTCTCTCTCTCTCTCTTTCTTTTCTCTCTGTCTCTCTCTCTTTATATATATATACATATATATATATATATATATATATATATATATATATATATATATATATATACTATATACATACACACACTCATATATTCCCAATGTACAACTGCACACACCCGTATTTGGCAACAGATCCGCGCTTAAGCAGCCATATAGATGTGCACGTATTGAAAAAAAAAAAAAAAAAAAAAAAAAAAAAAAAAAGTGAGTGAGTGAGAAGACATAAACGCACAATGTAACATCCTCCCTCCCCTTCCTACTGTTCCCTCCCTCCCTCCCTCCCCTTCCTACTGTTCCCTCCCTCCCTGTCTCCCTCCTCCCCTTCCGCTGACCCTTCTTCCCTACCTCTCCTCATCCCCTCTCTCTTTCCCCCTTTACATCAGTCCTCTCTCTCCTTCCTCTTATCCCCTCCCTCCCTCCCCTCATCCTTTCCTCCTACCATCACTCCCTCTCCCTCTTCCTCTTCCTCCTCCTCCCTCCCCCTCTTCCTCCTCCCTCCCTCCCTCCCTTCCCTTCCCCACTCGCGCCTCTGTACACACGATCATTTTCCTTTTCTGGAGCGTGTTGAGCCCATCATCAAAGGGAGCTCCAGCGCAACAAACCGCCGCAGATAAGGAGGCGATAAGGGCCCCCGACAGAGAGGAGCGCCCCGGCCTGATAAGCTGATAAGAGACGAGCGAAGAGGCGCTACACAAAACCGCTTCGTTAGATCGACTCCCGCTGTCTTTAGCGGAGAGGCGGGGGGGGGGAGGGGAGGGTGGAGGAGCGGGGGGGAGTACAAGGGTGGGGGTGTGAGGGAGGGAGGGAGGGAGTGAGGAGGGAGAGGGGGCAGGGAGTCTGAAGAAGGGAGAGGCGGGGGGGTGGGAGACAGGGAAGGGGAGAGGAACGGGGAGGGGGAGGTGGGAGGAGGGATAGGAGAGAGGGAGGGGGAGGAGGGATAGGGGACGGGGAGGGGGAGGAGGGAGAGGGAGGAGGAAGGAGAGAAAAACGAGGGGCAGTCAGGTGTGGAGGCCCTCTTTCTCTCCATTTGTTTTTTCTTCTTCATTATCCTCTCTCTCTAGCTATTCGTTCGTATCCTCTCTATTTCTTTCGCGTCAACTGATCTCCTTTTCTTTCTAATTCTCTCTTTTATTTGTGTGTCTTTTTCTGCTTCCCTTCCACTCCTTTCTCTTCTTTGTTAATGTTCTGTTTCTCTCACTCTCTCTCTCTATGTCTCATTTACTTCTTTCTTTTAGCCCTACTGCTCTCTCTCTCTCTCTCTTTTTCATTTTCCTCATACATCTCTTTCTTCTGGGACTTGAAAATTCATCTCATAATTCACATATCCGCCCCTCCCCCCCCCCTCACCTACATCCCCCTCCCCCTTATCCTCACTCCTCCACCCCCCTCACACACACAACAAGAACCTCTCCCCCCTCCCCCCCTAAAAAAAAAAGAAAAAATATATGCACATGATCAGCTAAATGTAGACATCACGAGCGACGTGTTTTCTCCCCGACGTACACGGTCCGACTGCCCGCTGGACACGAAGCTCCGAACGCCGCCCTTTGTCGAACACGTGAAGCCTCGAAGCGTCTCGACCCGTGGAAGGAATGTCGGATTTGGGGAGTTTTGCTTTTGTTTTTTTGTTGTTCTTCGCGAATATTTTTATGATGGTGGAGATGGTTATCTTCGTTATAGTTATTGTTATCATCATTACAATTGTTGTTGTTGCTATTATTATCATCATTATTGTTATTATTATTATTATTATTATTATTATTATTATCATTATTATTATTATTATTATTATTATTATTATTATTATCATTGTTATTATTATTATATTTAGTTTATGTATTATTATTATTATTATTATTATAATTGTTGTTATTATTCATATCATTTCTATTCTTTTCATCAATTTATATTGAGGTTTTAATGAATTTATATATATATATATATATGTATATATATATATAACATATATATATGTATATATGTATATATATATAAACATATAATATTATATATTATATATTATATATATAATATATATATAGATGATATAATATATATACACACACATACATATATACATATATATACATACATACAACCTTTACATGTCGTTCCTTATACCTTTCTTTCCTCACTTAACCATGTTTAAGTTCGTAAATGTATGCAATATCTCTCTATGTATGAACAGATACACACACTCATATAATCACCGTGATTACCAACAGGATCGCTATCGTTAGCCTCCCAAAACGACCGAAACGAATCAGGTTCCGAAGCAAGGATCATCATAGATCTTTCTAACTATTAATCAGAGCGTGAAGTTGGGGGTCGGGGGTGGGGGGCAGGGTATGGGGGTGGAGGAAGAAAGGGGGGGAGAGAGAAGGAGTGAATGATTGATCAGTTGAAAGAAAGAAAGAAGGAAAGAAAGAAAAATATATAAAATGGAAAAATAGAAAGAAAGAAAGAAAGAAAAATATAAAATAGACATTTTGGGATGAAAACTGATATCTAGTTAGTGAAGATATTCTTTTGCTTAATAAAAAATCAATGTTCATTATCGTAATTAAGCTTATCAGTGAAAATAAATCTGGGTAATAAAACATGGTATTTTGAATTTTAGAAATCGCGGCTTAAGATGGTCATGATAACAAACGGGAAGAAGATTTAAGAGAAATAGAAGAAGAAGAAGAGGGAGAGAAAGGAGAAGGTGAAGAAGAAGAAGAAAAAGAAGAAGAAGAAGAAGAAGAAGAAAAAGAAGAAGAAGGGGAAGAAGAAGAAGGAAGAGTTTGAAGAAGAAGATGATGAAGAAGAAGAAGAAGAAGAAGAAGAAGAGGAAGATGAAGAAGAATTAAAGAAAAAAAATAATATAGAAAAAGAAGAAAGTAGAAAATAATAAATAAAGCGAAAGAGAAAATAAGGAGAGAGAAAAGAACAGGAACAATAATAAGACGACTAAGAAGCAAAGCGAGAACAAGAAATGGAAGAACAAAAGAGATGAGGAAGAACAAGAAAAAAAAGAAAATAATAGAAGACAAAAAAACAAACCCCCCCCCCCCCCCACAACAACACACAAAACACAAAAAAAACAAGACACAACACAAAACCACAAACACACCCACACACAAAACAAAAACACACCCACACACAAACACACACACACACACAAACACACACAAACACACACACAAACAAAACAAAACAAACCCACACCACCAACAACACACAAAACACGACACACACACACACACACACACACGCCCACAAACAAACACTTAAACACACACAAACACACACGCAAACAAACACATAAACGCGGGTATTTGTGGTTCTGATCCGCATAGATTTTGCCTTTTATCTGTTCATCAGTTTCGATGCAACAGGTCTGGCTTTTATGCAATTGCTGGGATGTGTTGCTGCTCCGTGTGAGAAAAGCGGCTGCGCGTCTCGCTGATTTGTCTCTCTGGGTCTGATTTGAGGCTTTGCTGGGTTTGTCTTCCTTTCTTTCATTCTTGCTTTTCCTGTTTTTCGTTCTCACTTAAGGTTAATGCTTTATCTCTCTCTTTCTCTCTTTCTCTCTCCTTAAAGGCTAATGTTTTGTCTCTTTCTCTTTCTCTCTTCTCTTCCTTCTTTGTGTCTCGTTCTCACTTAATGCTAATGCTTTGTCTCTTTTTGCTCTTCTCTCTACTTATCTTTCTTTTATGTATTTCCTACTTACTTACTCTCATTCTTAAGATTGTGCAGAAAATAGATTGTAAATTTTGGTTAATATCTGTCAGAAACCTATTCTCTCCCCCCACCATCCTCCCCCCCCTTTCTCTCTTTCGCTGTCCACCTCTCCTTCTCTCCTCCTTCTTTTCCCTTTCGTTATCCCCCTCTCCTCCTTTCCCCATTTTCTCCCTTTCCCCTCTCCTCCTTCCTCCACTCTTGCCTCCTCCTTCCTTCCTCTCCTCCTCCTCCTCCCTCTCTTCCTCTTCCTTCCCCCCCCCTTCAGTCCTCTCTCCCCTCCCCGTCTCTTCTTCTCCTCGTCAAATGTTAATTAAAAATGTTGATTAAATGTTAAATGTTAATTTCTTCTTCTTCCCGTCAAATGCTAATTAAGCTCAAATCTACAAATGTATTAGCGTGTGTTTAAGGGGGGGGGGGATGCGTATGGCTGTATGTATGATGTATGTATGTATGTATGTATGTATGCATGTATGTATGTGCGTAAGTATGTATGTATGTATGTATGCATGTATGCATGTATGTATGTGTGTGGGATTTATGTGTGTGTGGAGGGGGCTGGGGGGTTATGTGTTTCCGAACGCATGCGTTGCTTTAAAAGGGTCAAAGGCGGGCCAGATGACTAGATCAAAAGCCTATTTCTTAAAGCAAGATTTTTGACAAAGGAGAAAGTTATGGTAAGAAATGATCAATCGAGATCCGTTGCTTTGGTCTTTCATCATAAAATCTTGAACAGAGTTAAAGTCTTATGAATGAAAATGAATAATTTGGTAAGTCATGGTATTTTAGATTTTGCAAACTTCATTAAAATCATATCAGATCATATCTAGTTAGATTAGATTCCTGGTGAGAAACTGTATCATATTATCTTGAGGAATCTTACGCACTGAATTATTCACCCAAAAAAAAGAAAAAAGAAAAGAAAAAGAAGATAGAAAAAAATACAATACATTTAATTGACATTTCGCTTTCAATTCTGCCGAAAATGCAACACCGGAACGTCAATTGCACGTCCTCTCCGTGAAGGAATTATTCACTCTCATCCACACCTTTAGCCCTATATTTGTCACCACGAACGCTCGTCATGAGCTTCTCTCTCATCCATTATCTTCCCTCGCGGGTTGTCGCAATGGGAAGTTAATTAAGGCTGACGGAGGTGCCTGTCGGGGTGCCTGTCGGGGTGCCTGTCGGAGGGCAGGTCGTTAGAGGAGAGGGAGGGAGAGGGAGGGAGGGGGAGGGAGAGGGAGGGAGAGAGCGAGGAAGGGAGAGGGGGAGGGAGGGAGGGAGAGAGAGAGAGAGAGAGAGAGAGAGAGAGAGAGAGAGAAGAGAGAGAGAGAGAGAGAGAGAGAGAGAGAGAGAGAGAGATAGATAGATAGATAGATAGATAGATAGAGAGAGAGAAGAGAGAGAGAGAGAGAGAGAGAGAGAGAGAGAGATACGCATAGATAGAGAGAGAGAGACGGTATTCGAGAAAGGGCGATTTCTATCATTGCCGAGATGTGAAGGGGAAATGATCACCTACCCCCCCCCCCCTCTCTCTCTCTTTCTGTGTGGGTGTGTCTTTCATGTCTGTCTGTCTGTCTGTCTGTCTGTCTGTCTGT
>NC_051391.1:4625958-4628459 GCF_015228065.2 Penaeus monodon | reverse complement strand
ACCCCACCCCCGCACCACACACACACACAATGCACACACACACACCAATATATAAAATATATACATAAAATGTACAATAATATACTTTTAAATAACAAATTTATATATTATATTAATATATATATATATATTATATATATATATATTTTTTTTTTTTTTTTTTTTTTTTTTTTTTTTTTTTTTTCTTTTTTTTAACTGTAGGTTCATGTTTGAGCCGCCGTGGTCACAACATGATAATTGTAGTTTTCATGCTGTGATGCTCTTGGAGTGAGTACGTGGTAGGGTCCCAGTTCCTTTCCACGGAGAGTGCCGGTGGTACCTTTTTAGGTAATTATTCTCTCTATTTATCCGGGCTTGGACCAGCATTGACTTTGGCGGGCCCTTGGCACCCAGTGGCTAGGTAGGCAACCGAGGTGAAGTTCCTTGCCACCGGGGCCCTATATATATATATTATATATACTGATTATATATATATATATATATATATATATATATATTATAATATATATACATACATATATATATATACATGCCCTGGGTAAGACAATAAACTGCACCCTAGGGTTCCCTTAAAACAAGGATAGCACCCTATTAGCTCCCTATACCAGGGTTGCGGTGAAACTGTCGGCTGCAGGGCAGTGGATATCTGGTGAAAACACCTTCAGTTCAAACTGATTACTGGTTTCACCAAATAATATGTCTGGCGTATTACAGTTGTAACTGTTTTTAAAACGGCAGAGATAGTTCCTCCTAGTTAGTTGGAGACTGCGAGTTGAGAAGGAGCCTTTGGGGGTTTCCACTCAACTTTTATTTTCTCCTGACAACCTCTACAACCAATGATTAATCAATAAATAACGGTATGCTCATGTTTGAGCAGCCGTGGGACCTCTCCACCATCCTTCGCCACTAAACTCGATCTTACGCTTTTCTTTCCACTTATCCCATCGACAGCCCGCAAATATCTTTGATATTGTCGCCAGTCTTGTCTTCGGTTTGCCTCTTCCTCTTTTTTCCTATCACCATCCCTGTCAGCAAGTTTTTCTCAATACTTTTACTTTCTCATTACATGACCAATAAACTTTAATTTCCTCTTGTTCAAGATGTCCAACAGACGTCCCTACAATTTATTTTTTCAGCACTTCATCATTCGTCTTCTTTTCTGTCCAGCTAATACGCAGTACTGTCTGTAAACACAACATTTCCAAACTTTTGATTTTTTTTCTTGTCTATCTACTTCAACACCCAACACTCAGAACCATATGATGCAATTGGGAAAACTAATGAGTTCAATAACCTCAGCTTTGTCCGTAAGGTAATGCTTCGGTCTTTCCAGATGTTATTGAGAGCAATTGTGGCGCTTTTGGCAATGGAAATTCTTCTTTTTATCTCCGGTGAATCATCATATGTATTAGTTTAAAACGGGGCCGCGGTGGCCGAATGGTTAGGCGTCGGACTCAAGACTGTCACGACGGCAATCTGAGTTCGAGGGTTCGAGTCACCGACCGCCGCGTTGTTTCCTTAGGCAAGGAACTTCACCCGATTGCCTGCCTAGCCACTGGGGCCCAAGTCAGCCCAAGTCAGTGCCGGGTAAATAGAAATGGCGACTGGGAAAAAAAAAAAAAAAAAAAAAAAAAAAAAAAAAAAAAAAAAAAAAAAAAAAAAACACCGGGGGAAGGCAATGGCAAACCACCGCCTAAAATTGCCAAAAAAAAATCATGGAAGCACATGATCGTCAAGGCCGCGGTGGCCGAATGGTTTAGAGCGTCGGACTCAAGACTGTCACGACGGCAATCTGACTTCGAGGGTTCGAGTCACCGACCGCCGCGTTGTTTCCCTTGGGCAAGGAACTTCACCTCGATTGCCTGCCTGCCACGGGGTTGGCTAAGCCAGCTCAAGCCAGTGCTGGTTAAAAAGGGCCCGGATAAAATAAGAGAGAATGATTACCTAAAAAGGTAACACCAGCACTCTCCGTGGAAAGGAACTGGGGACCCTACCACGTACTCACTCCAAGAGCATCACAACGTGAAAACTGCAATTGAGTATCATGCTGTGACCACGGCGGCTCAGACATGAACCTACCGTTAAATGATGATTAGTTAAAACAGCCCCAAGATAAGTGAACTCTTTCACATTTTCCACAATCATTCATTGATTGTAACATGTTCATCATTGTTCATTGCGGTTATCTTTGAATTTTCATGATCTTAGTTTTCTTGGCATTAAGAAATAAGCCAGCTTTTCGCTGCTTCTCCAACTTTATCTAGTAGTTGTTGTAGTTCAGTGATACTGCTGGCAATCAAAACTATATCATCGGCGTACCTCAGATTTGATATTTTGTATCCTCCAACATCCACAGTTCCTTCAAAATTCTCTAGAGCACCTCTCATAATTGTTTCAGAATATATATTAAAGAGGTGCGGAGACAGAATGCAACCCTGTCGTACTCCTTGTTTGACTTCAAAACCATTCTGTTAACCCATAAAGTGGTTCTTACAGCTGCT
>NC_051391.1:4615958-4618458 GCF_015228065.2 Penaeus monodon | reverse complement strand
TCAGTGATACTGCTGGCAATCAAAACTATATCATCGGCGTACCTTAGGTTTGATATTTTGTATCCTCCAACATCTACAGTTCCTTCAAAATTCTCTAGAGCACCTCTCATAATGCTTCAGAATATATGTAAAGAGGTGCGGAGACAGAATGCAACCCTGTCGCACTCCTTGTTTGACTTCGAAACCATTCTGTTAACCCATAAGTGGTTCTTACAGTTGCTTGTTGTTGGTCATACATGGCTTTTATTAGTTGGATGATGTGTTTTGGAAACTTCATATCGTTCATGTTATTCCAGAGGATATCGTGATCAACAGTATCAAAAGCTTTCAAGTAATCGATGAAACACAGGTATAGGTCTTTTTGATGTTCTCTGTTTTTTCTATGATTAATTTTAGATTTAGAATCTGGTTTCTGGTACCTTTTCCAGGGCGAAAACCTGCTTGTTCATCTGCAATTTCTTCTCTTAACTTCAACTTCATTCTTTCAGCAATAATTTTCAACAAAATTTTGCTGCTGTGACTTATTAATGCAATTGTCCTGTTATTGTTGCATTGGAGTGCGTCACCTTTTTTAGGTATGGGAGTAAAGACTGATTTTACCTAGTCTTCTGGTCATCTTCTTTTGTTCCATATTTTTGTACAAAGTTTGTAGAAGTATTCAACACTTTCGCCAGCATTCTTGATTAGTTCTGCTGTTATTTCATCTATTCCCGGACTCTTGTTATTCTTTAATTCTTTTTGGCTTTTATAACTTCATCTAGCAGTGGCGGTGGTTCATCTTCGCTGTCTAATTAATGTTGTTGTTACATCTTTATTCTATCTATCTTTGACTTCTTTTCCATCACATAAAACAAGTCCATCTTCAGTTTTGATAGTGTCCATTGTGGGTTTAAATTTTCGTGTGATGTTTCGTACTCTTTGGTAGAGTTCTTTAGTTGTCTTATTGATAGAACAGTTTTCAATTCTCTGGCAATGTTCATTTCAATATTTTTCCTTATCTTGTCACAATAATCTTTGAATTTTTGTATTTTGTTTTTTGTAAATTACTTTTTCAACTAGATTATTGATACCCTTTGATTTTAGGCATCTTCTTGTTTCAATTTCACTTAGTGTTTTTTCAGATATCCAGGGGGAATTTGTCTTTTTCTTTTTGGCGGTAGTTTCTTAAGCAGTGCTCAGCAGGAGTACTTTTCCTTTTTCCCACAACTCATTTGGTGTTTTATCATCTTCACATTGATTGAGTAATTCAAATTTGTTTGACACTGTAATTCTGTAATTGCTATCAAGAGTTTTGTAGTCGAGCTTTAGAGGTGGTGTTGGACGCTCCATCTTTTTGAGTCTTATTTGAAAGTCGATAGTTAGTAGTTGGTGGTCACTGTTGCAGTTGGCACCAGGTCTTGTCTTGGCATTTTTTATGCAACTTTTCCATTTTTCGTTCAGCACAATGTAGTCAATTTAGTTGCGTATTCTTTTGTCTGGTGAAAACCACGTGTACAAGTGTCTTGGGTGGTGTTGGAACAATGTATTTGCTATAACTAGATTATTTGTACTACAGAATTCAATAAAATCTTTACCTCTTTCATTTATATCTCCAAGGCCGAATTTTCCACAAGTGTCATTTTTTAGATCATTTTTTCCTACTTTGGCGTTGAGGTCTCCCATGATTACTTTTACATCTCTGTTAGGGATTGTGTCTAAAGTATCTTGGAGAGTGTTATAAAAATGTTCCATTTCTTCATCACTTGCAATATTGGTTGGTGTGTAGCATTGTATAATACTAATGTTATGAGGTTTTGCTTGTATTCTGACTTTTAAAATGCGATCATTTATTGGGCTGTACCCAATTAGTGCATTTGCAGTTTTTTCGTGAGAATCATAGCAACTCCGTGACTATAATTTCCTTCTTCTTTTCCAGAAAAAAGAACTGTCTTGTTTTCTTTAGTTTTGAAACGTCCATTACTTTTCCAATTGGTCTCACTTATTCCTAGTATTTGAATGTTGTATCTATCCATTTCGTTACAGACAGTATGTAATTTACCCATCTCTTTCATTTTCCTTACGTTCCACGTTCCGATTTTTAATGTATTTCTTAATTGGACATTTTTACTTTATCTTCTTTGTCTTCCAGGTGCATATTTAACATTGTCAGCCTGGTTGCCCACTGAATAACGCGCCCCTTGATAACCCACGCGACGGGCGA
Source organism: Penaeus monodon (assembly GCF_015228065.2). Lineage (NCBI taxonomy): Eukaryota > Metazoa > Arthropoda > Malacostraca > Decapoda > Penaeidae > Penaeus > Penaeus monodon. The sequence continues at coordinate 4,616,258 of NC_051391.1, read as the reverse complement.
TGTGGTATGAATTATCATTTCTGTATTTAATCATTCCTCTGGAACAACATGTACAATATGAAGTTTCCAAAACACATCATCCAATTAATAAAAGCCTTGTATGACCAACAACAAGCAGCTGTAAGAACCACTTATGGGTTAACAGAATGGTTCGAAGTCAAACAAGGAGTACGACAGGGTTGCATTCTGTCTCCGCACCTCTTTAATATATATTCTGAAACAATTATGAGAGGTGCTCTAGAGAATTTTGAAGGAACTGTGGATGTTGGAGGATACAAAATATCAAATCTGAGGTACGCC
>NC_051391.1:4605634-4610858 GCF_015228065.2 Penaeus monodon | reverse complement strand
AAATATATATACTATATATATATATATAGATATATAGTTAGTTATATCTATATATATATATATATTTTTTTTTTTTTTTTTTTTTTTTTTTTTTTTTTTTTCTTTTTTAACTGAGGTTCAGTTTGAGCCGCCGTGGTCACAACAGATAATTGTAGTTTTCATGCTGTGATGCTCTTGGAGTGAGTACGTGGTAGGGTCCCCAGTTCCTTTCCACGGAGAGTGCCGGTGGTACTTTTTAGGTAATTATTCTCTCTATTTATCCGGGCTTGGGACCAGCATTGACTTTGGCTGGCTTGGCCACCCAGTGGCTAGGTAGGCAACCGAGGTGAAGTTCTTGCCACCGCGGCCTATATATATATATATATATATACTGATTATATATATATATATATATATATATTATATATATATATATATATAAAATATAATATTTTATATTTGCCCTGGGTAGACAATAAACTGCACCCTGGGGTTCCCTTGAACAAGGATAGCACCTATTAGCTCCCTATACCAGGGTTGCGGTGAAACTGTCGGCTGCGGGCAGTGGATATCTGGTGAAAACACCTTCAGTTCTACTGATTACTGGTTTCACCAAATAATATGTCTGGCGTATTACAGTGTAACTGTTTTAAAACGGCAGAGATAGTTCCTCCTAGTTAGTTGGAGACTGCGAGTTGAGAAGGAGCCTTGGGGATTCCACTCAACTTTTATTTTCTCCTGACAAACCTCTACACCAATGATTAAATCAATCAATAACGGTATGCTCATGTTTGAGCTGCCGTGGACCTCTCCACCATCCTTCGCCACTAAACTCGATCTTACGCTTTTCTTTCCACTTATACCATCGACAGCCCGCAAATATCTTTGATATTGTCGCTCAGTCTTGTCTTCGGTTTGCCTCTTCCTCTGTTTCCTATCACCATCCCTGTCAGCAAGTTTTTCTCAATACTTTTACTTCTCATTACATGACCAATAAACTTTAATTTCCTCTTGTTCAAGATGTCCAACAGACGGTCCCTACAATTTATTTTTCTCAGCACTTCATCATTCGTCTTCTTTTCTGTCCAGCTAATACGCAGTACTCGTCTGTAACACCACATTTCAAAACTATTGATCTTTTTCTTGTCTATCTACTTCAACACCCAACACTCAGAACCAATATGATGCAATTGGGAAAACTAAGAGTTCAATAACCTCAGCTTTGTCCGTAAGGTAATGCTTCGGTCTTTCCAGATGTTATTGAGAGCAATTGTGGCGCTTTTGGCAATGGTAATTCTTCTTTTTATCTCCGGTGAATCATCATATGTATTAGTTAAAACGGGGCCGCGGTGGCCGAATGGTTAGAGCGTCGGACTCAAGACTGTCACGACGGCAATCTGAGTTCGAGGGTTCGAGTCACCGACCGCCGCGTTGTTTCCCTTAGGCAAGGAACTTCACCTCGATTGCCTGCCTAGCCACTGGGGGACCAAGTCAGCCCAAGTCAGTGCCGGGTAAATAGAAATGGCGACTCGGAAAAAAAAAAAAAAAAAAAAAAAAAAAAAAAAAAAAAAAAAAAAAAAAAAAAACCGGGCGGAAGGCAATGGAAAACCACCGCTCTAAATTCCCCAAGAAAAACCTGGAAGCCCAGATCGTAAAGGGCCCGCGGTGGCCAAAGGGTTTAGAGCGTCGGACTAAAGATGTCACGACGGCAATCTACTTCGAGGGTTCGAGTCCCGACCGCCGCGTGTTTCCTGGGCAAGGAATTTCACCTCGACCTGCTAGCCAGGGTGGCTAAGCCAGCCAAGCCAGTGCTGGTTCCAAGCCCGGAAAAAAAAGAGGAAAATGATTACCTAAAAAAGGGTAACACCAGCCTCTTGGAAAGGAATGGGGACCCTCCCCTACTACCCAAAGGATCCACAACGTGAAACTGCAATGAGTATCAGCTGTGACCAGGGGCTCAGAAATGAACCTACCTTTAAATGATGATTAGTTAAAAACAGCCCAAGATAAGGAATCTTTCACTTTTTCCACAATATCCATTTTTGTAACATTTCTCTTTTGTTCATTTTGGGGTTATTTTTGAATTTTCTGATTTATTTTTCTTGGCATTAAAAAAAACAGCCTTTGCTTTTCTCCAACTTTTTAGTAGTTGTTGAGTTCAGTGATACTGCTGGCAATCAAAAATATCATGGGGCGTACCTCAGATTGATTTTTTGATCCCCCAAACATCCCAGTTCCTTCAAAATTCTCTAGACCCCTCTCATAATTGTTTCAGAATATATATTAAAGAGGGGGGGAGACAGAATGAAACCCTGTCGTACTCCTTTTTTGACTTTCGAACCTTCTTTTAAACATAAGTGGTTTTTCAGCTGTTGTTTTTGGCATACAAGGTTTTATTAATTGGATAGGTTTTGGAAATTTCTATTGTACATGTTTTTCCAAAATGATTAAATACAGAAATGATAATTTCCCACACGCCCGCGCGGGGTTATAAGGGGCGCGTTATTCAGGGGAAACCCCGGTGACAATTTAAATATAAACCTGGAAACAAAAAGTAAAGTAAAAATGCCCCAATTAAAAAATACATTAAAATGGAACGTAAAAGAAAAGGAAAATAAAAGAGAGGGTAAAAAAACTACTGTCTGAACGAATGGATAAAAAAACATTAAAAAAAAGGGAATTGAACCAATTTAAAAGTAATGGAGTTTCAAAACAAAAAAAACAAGACAGTTTTTTTTTCTGGAAAAAGAAAAGGAAATTTAGTCACGATTTGCTAGATTCTCACAAAAAAAACGGAACCTAATTGGGTACACCCCCAATAAATATCGCTTTTAAAATCGAATAAAAGCAAACCTATAACTTTAGTATTATAAAATGCTCACAAAACCCAATTGCAAGTGAAAAAAATGAATTTTTTTAAAAACACCTCCAAGATATTTTAGACACAATCCCAAAACAGAGATTAAAAGTAATCATGGGAGCCCCAACGCCAAAGTGGAAAAAAAATGATCTAAAAAAGACACTTGTAAAAAATTCGCCTTTGGGAAAAAATGAAAGAGGTAAAGATTTTATTGAATTCTTGTAAAAAAATCTATTATAGCAAAACATTGTTCCACCCCACCCAAGACACTTGTCACGTGGTTTTCCCCAACAAAAAATAGCAACAAATTTTGACACATTGTGTGAACGAAAAAGGGAAAGTTGCAAAAAAAATCCCAAGACAAGACCTGGGCCAACTGCAACAGGACCCCAACTATAACTATCGACTTTCAAATAAGATCAAAAAGATGGAGCGCCAAACACACCTCAAAAGCTCGACTACAAACTCTTGTAGCAATACGAATTACATGTCAAACAAATTTAAATTTACTCAACAATGTGAAGAGTTTAAAAACAAAGATTTGTGGAAAAAGGAAAAGTATCCTGCTGAGCACGCTTAGAAACTACCGAAAAAAGAAAAAGACAAATTCCCCTGGATATCTAAAAAACCAAAGTGAAATTAAAACAAAAAGATGCCTAAAATAAAAGGTATCAAAAATTAGTTGAAAAGAAATTTTACAAAAAAAAAAAATCAAAATTAAAAGATTTTGGCAAGATAAGGAAAAATTTTGAAGAACATTGCCGAAAATTTGAAAACGGGGTTTTATCAATAGACAACTAAAGAACTCTACCAAAGAGTACGAAACATCACACGAAAATTTAAACCCACAGGAAACTATCAAAATGAAGTGCTTGTTTTATGTGATGGAAAAGAAGTCAAAAATAGATAGAATAAAAGGTGTAAAAAACATAATTAGACACGAGAGAAACCCCCGCCACGCTAGAGAAGTTTTTTAAAAGCCAAAAGAATTAAAAAAAATAACAAAAGTCCGGGGAAAAGATAAAAAAAGCGAACTAACAAGAATGCTGGGAAAGTGTTGAATCTTCTACAAAATTTTTTTCAAAAATATGGAAAAAAAGAAATGCCCCAAAAATAGGAAAAACAGTTTACTCCCCTACCTAAAAAAAAGGGGACGCACCCCAAAGCAACAATAAAAGGACAATTGCATTAAAAGTCCAGCAGCAAAATTTTGTTGAAAATTTTTGCTGAAAGAATGAAGTTTAAGTTTAAAAGAAGAAAATTGCAAGAACAAATTTTCGCCCCGGAAAAGGTACCGAAACCAGATTTAAAACTAAAATTTAATCTAGAAAAAAAAAGGAACTCAAAAGCCTATACCTTTTTTTCACGATTATTGAAAACTTTTATACTGGTTTTATCCATTCCTCGGGAAAAACATGAAAAGATATAATTTCCAAAAAAAAAACTCCAATAAAAAAGCCTGAGACCAAAAACAAGCACTTAAGAACCATTTGGGTTTTTAAAAAGGTCGAAGTCAAACAGGGGTCGACAGGGGGGCATTTGTCCCGCCCTCTTTAACAATTTTTCTGAAGCAATTTTGAGATGCTCAGAAATTTTGAAGGAATGTGATGTTGGAGGAACAAATATCAAACCAAGGTACGCCCATGATATAGTTTGATTGCCCCGAGTATCACTGAAACTACAACAACTACTAGAAAGTTGGAGAAACAAGCGAAAGGTGGTGTTTTTTAAAGCCAAGAAAACTAAGATCTGAAGATTCAAAGATAACCCGGGATGAAAGATAACTGTTTTAAAAAATGGGAAAGAAAATTTAAAAAGTCCTTTTTTGGGGCTGTTTTAACTAAAACATATGATATTCACCGGGTAAAAAGAAAATTTCCATTCCCCAAAAAAGCCACAATTTCTCCATAAAATCTGGAAAGACCCAAGCATTTCCTTTCGGACAAAATGAGGTTATTTAATCATTAGTTTTCCCCAAATTTCATCATATGGTTTTAGTGTTGGTCTGAAGTAGAAGCAAGAAAAAGATCATAGTTTTGAAATGTGGTGTTTCAGAGGAAAAGCGTATTAGTGAAGAAAAGAACAAAAGTGAAGTGCTGAGAAAAAAAAATTTAAAAACCGGGTGTTGGACATCTTAACAAAAGGAAAATTAAAAAATTTGGGCATGTAATGAGAAATAAAAGTATTGAGAAAACTTGCGACGGGATGGTGATAGGAAACAGAGGAAGAGCAAAAGAAAACAAACTGAGCGACAACTCAGGGATATTTTCGGTGTCGATGATGGAGATAGATAGAAGATAGAAGTATAGCACACACACCAACGTTATATATTATATAATATATATATATATTAATATATTATAATATATATATTACACCACACAA
>NC_051391.1:4580634-4598134 GCF_015228065.2 Penaeus monodon | reverse complement strand
TGTAAATGAATAAGTTTATTTTAGTATCTGCACTTTTACTTCCTTTTGCGTGTATGCTGTTTGGAACTTTTCTATCTTCCTATTTTCTGAGGAAGGTACATAACGGCATCTTGTAGCGCAAAGAGGACCTTTAGATGGCAGCTGATTAGTTTGATCACCTGTTACTCAAGGGGCTGAAATCCCTCATTCCTCCTGCACTGCCCTCGACGCAGATCGACGCCGAATGCGAGACTTTCGAGGAGTCCTTATTGGAGAAGGTGCTGATGGTGTGGTCAGATTATCGGCGGGTGTAAACACGAGAAGCTGTGGCGAATGCAAAATGGGCGCAGCGCTCGAGACCCTCGAGCAGCGGAAGGCTTCACTTGCGTGGTGGATCACCTTCGGCCTTGTCTTCGCCGTCGCCGTCGTCCCTGCTGCCGTGTTGAGTACGTACTTCTGGAGGAAGTGTCGCCGTACTGGTGAACCGGAGGTTTTTCAGGCTGGCAAAGCAGAGGTTTCTCAGGCTGGCGAAGCGGAGGTTTCTCAGGCTGGTGAGCCAGAGGTTTCTCAGGCTGGTGAGCCAGAGGTTTCTCAGGCTGGTGAGCCTGTTGTTTTTGAGGAACTATAATCGGAAGAACAAGCAGGTCGAGGTACCTGGGGCATCAGCAAGTTGCTCTCCGACTTCGTTGCAGTATTCCGGACTGTTTACTAGAATTATTTCCAAAGAAGGGCTCCTCTGCAACAAGAGGAACCGGAAAGCCATAAGAAGCCTTCTGTCGGGCTGCACAGTCGGATGACAGCGTTGTTCCGAGGCGCCTTTGCTGCCTTCCGCCGATGGACTGGCGGAGCCAAGGGAGTGGAGGCCGGCGCGGGTGGGGAACCGGTTGCAAGTACCCAGGCCTGATGACTGATGACCGTAGACAGTGGATGAACAAGGCGTAGATCGGTGGAGCTTGTCATTCTGGCTTTGCAGATTCTCAACTTCTGGCGGAAGTTCGGTGCAACTGAACAAACGGTAGAAGTATTATTAGATGGAACTGCTAAAAAAAAAAAAAAAAAATATGAGAGCCACCTTGTTCTAACTGCCAGTCATCCATGATATAAAGATAATGACTATAAACAATTTAACTTGAAATGAATGAAATGAATATATATATATATCATAAATATATTATATAAATATGTATATTATACGAGGCCGCGGTGGCCGAGCGGTTAGAGCATCGGACTCAAGACCGTCGCGACAGCAATCTGAGGGTTCGAGTCACCGGCCGGCGCGTTGTTCCCTTGGGCAAGGAACTTCACCTCGATTGCCTACCTGGCCACTGGGTGGGCAAGCCAGCCCAAGTCAGTGCCGGGTAAATAGAGATGGTGACTCGATAAAAACACCGGGCGGAAGGCAACGGCAAACCACCGCTCTAAATTGTCAAAAAAAAATCATGGAAATCCATGATCGTCAACGTCCTTGTGGGACAGGGCACTTGGAAAAAAAAAAAAAAAAAAATGTAAATCTCACACATACATATTTTCCTGCCTCGCCATGAGCCTGCAAAACGCCTTTCACAAAAGTTGCAGCCAGTCTTAATTCTGAATGTTTTTCGCGGAATCGTGTGTTGATTCGCCCTGATTTTAGGCCTTTAAACTGAACTACATTTCGGCTGATATTTCTTTAATCGAGGCATTGATGCAACTTTGCAACCATGAAATCAATCACGTTGGAAAACCAACGGTGCATTTTCCTGTTTTATTCGACGCCAAAAAAAGATATTTTTAAACCACTTAAAGATTTTAATGAACTAGAAAGCAAATTTTTTTCGTTCTTATTGTGTTGATATTTTCTAACATTTTCTTTCTAATTTTTCTAAAATCAACTTATTTTTCCCACGTAAAAAAAGAAAAAGAAAAAAAAGAGAAGAAAAATAGAAATAAAAACGAAAAAAAAATCTTAAGATCCGATATTTATATTCCTCTTATCCCTTTTCCCAAATTGCGTCTTTTGAAATTTGTAAAATAAAGAGAAAAGAAAAAAAGAAAGAAAAGAAAAAATGGAGTTTGAAAGTCACCTGCTCGTTCCATTGTTTATTTTTCCGCGACCAATTCTTTCGTACCTTCGTCGCGTGGGTACTTTGGGGGTGGGGGAGGGTGGGAGGGGGTGGGGTGGGGGTTATTCCTTTGGTTGGCTGACCAGTGGAAGAAGGAAGGAGAGAGGGAGAGAGAAAAAGGGAAGTAGAGAGGTTGATATGTAGATAGCGAGAATAGAGGGGGCGAGGCGGAGAGGGTGAGAGGGAACGAAGGAGATGGAGAGTAGGTGAGAGAGAAAAGGAGAGATAGACAGATAGATATATAGATAGATAGATAGATAGATAGAAGAGAGAGAGAGAGAGAGAGAGAGAGAGAAGACGCCCACCACCTCCCTTTCCCCTCTCTCATCCTCGCCAACCCCCCTTCCACTCCCCAACCCCCATACCTTTCCTCCTGTAGTTCCCTTCTTCCCCTTTCTTTACCAACCTCCCCCCCCCATTTCCACCTCCCATTCCCACTCCTCTTTCTCTCTCTACTTCTTCCCTCTCCCCTTTCTCCTCCTATCCGTCTGTCCCTTTACTATTTCCTTTCCTTCCTTTATCCCCCCCCCCTCCACTTCGCCTCGTCCTCTGCCACCCCATTCTCCACCTATTTTGCCCCTTCCCCCCTCTTCTTGCCCTCTTCCCCTTCCTCCTCATTCCCCATTCTCAACATAACCCCCCCCCCCCCATCTCGTCTTATCCTGCCCCCTACCCTTATCTCCCCCTCGTTCGTCCTCCAACTCTTCTTGTCACCCCCTCCTTCCCCATTCTTCCCTCCCCCGCCCCGTTCTCGACCTAACATCCCCCCTTCCCCCTCCTCCTCCTGTCCCTTTCTCGACCTAATATCCCCCCCACCTCTTCTTACCCTCCCCTACACCCTATCCTCGACCTAACCCCCCCACCCGATTCTCAACCTCCCCCCTCCCCTCTTCTCCTCCTCCTGCCCTACCCCTGCCCCCTTCTCGACCTACCCCCCCTTCCTCCCCCTCCTGCCCTGCCCGGAGCGAGCAGGTCAGCGGAAACCCCGAGGAGATTGAGCACATGAGCGAGGCTTCCCCGAGTGGCCTGCGCCGCCCCCTCCGTCGCTCTCTACTTCCTGGTCCCCCCTTCACGTCCCCCCCGCTCCTCCCCCCTCCTCCAGCATCACCCTTCACCCTTAAGCCGTTCTCTCTTTCATCCTTTGTTACTCCTCAACCATTTATCCTTTATTCTTCATTCGTTTTCTTCTTCTTCACTCGTCATCTGTTCTCTCTTGCATCCACTATTTCTCCTCCTCCATGTATCCTTCATTCTCCATTATATCTCCTTCTTCAGTCTACATCCGTTCTCTCTTTCATCTTTTATTCTTCCTTTCTCATTTGTCCTTCATTCTTCACCATCCATTCTTTATCCTCTTCGTCCCTCCTCCCCCTTATCCCCCCCTCCCCTCGTCCTTATCACAACTCTCGCGCTTATCAGAGGCTATGGCGCCGCCGCTGCATTCGCGGGAGCCATCTCGCGCAAGACTCTTTCGCTCCTCGCTTCGTTTTCGTAGCTTTTACTCTCCGGGACACGCGTTTTCTCATTTTCAAGAAACGTATATATATATATATATATATATATATATATATATATAATATATATATATATATATATAATATATATATATATATATAATATATAAACATATATATATATATATATATATATATATGTGAATACATATATATATATGTGTGTATATATATATATATGGGGCCGTGGTGGCCGAGTGGTTAGAGTATCAGACTCGAGACTGTCACGACGGCAATCTGAGTTCGAGGGTTCGAGTCACCGGCCGGCGCGTTGTTTCCCTTGGGCAAGGAACTTCACCTCGATTGCCTGCCTAGCCACTGGGTGGCCAAGCCAGCTCATGTCAGTGCCGGGTAAACAGAGATGGTGACTCGATAAAAACACCGGGCGGAAGGCAATGGCAAACCACCGCTCTAAATTGCTAAAAAAAATCATGGAACCCATGATCGTCAAGGCCGCGGTGGCCGAATGTAGAGCGTCGGACTCAAGACTGTCACGACGGCAATCTGAATTCGAGGGTTCGAGTCACCGACCGCCGCGTTGTTCCCTTGGGAAAGGAACTTCACCTCGATTGCCTAACTAGCCACTGGGTGGCCAAGCCAGCCCAAGCCAGCCCAAGTCGGTCCCAAGCCCGGATAAAATAGAGAGAATGATTACCTAAAAGGTACCACCGGCACTCTCCGTGGAAAGGAACTGGGGACCCTACCACGTACTCACTCCAAGAGCATCACAACATGAAAAACTACGGTTAAGTATCATGCTGTGACCACGGCGGCTCAAACATGAACCTACCGTTAAAAGAAGAAATATATATATATATATATATATATATATATATATATAATATATAATTTATATAATATATATATTATATATATATATAATATATTATATAATATATTTTTATATACATATATATATATATATATATATATATATATATTATATATATATATATATATATATATATATATATGCATATAAGCATATATCCAGCCGCCCATTTGCATCTGGCAATTGATCGGCGGGAGTCCAGCTTTAATTGAATTCCCATCGGCTGAATCATCGTATCCACAATTGGCTCATTAATCTTCGATCTGTTGTTTTTTTTCTTTACCTTTCAGTAATTTTATCTGCGAAACCTTAATGTTGAAATATGCTTTGAGTGATTATTTCGAGCGACCTTTCACAACAAGGCCACTGAAAGGTCACACATCTTTTAAGAATAAAAGTGACAATATAACTGTAGTGAGCCGTAAGACGCAGTAATGGAGGAGGAAGCAGGAGACGGTGGCACCGCGTAGCAGAATACCGATATTTTCTTTTCTTTTCTTTTCTTTTTTTTGTACTTCGAAAACTTAGGATATATTTCGAAAATTCCTTCTCACTGTAGCCTTGCTTGCCAGCGTACGAGACATTTCGTCAGAACTTGACAACTGTAATTAACCAAACTTTGGGAGAGAAAAAACAGACTTTTTCCCCCTTCAAGAATCAGAACTCCTTTAAGAATCTCATAGAGCTTCTTATTTCTTTAAGAAGCAGGATGAAGAAAAACGTTTTCTTTCCAAAAAATCTCCTTAAAGAATTCCATTTAGTTTCTTATACAACCGACACTCAAGGAGCACGACCTTCTTGTAACTGTTAATGGACAAAAATGCCCTTTTGGGTGTGTACCCTGCCTTCCACGGGCGGCGACCGGAAACTGCGCCGGTGTTCTCGGGGCTCGTGTGTTTTTGTAATAGGTTCGTATCTCCCTGTAATGGCGGACGCCATAACTTGCAGATCTAATATCATGTCCACTGTTCTTTTTTCTCTCTCTTTTCGTGTGTTTTTGTTTCGCTCTTTTCGTGTGTTTTTTTCTCTCTCTATCCAACTAATTACCCCTTTTTCTTTCTTGGCCTCGTGGTTTTAAGTTTCGTCATGTTTCCCCTCGCTTATCTCCTCGTTAACCTATCCCTTCTTCTTCGGACACTACTTCTCCCTTTTTCTTTCTTCAATGTCGTTCTTTCTCGTGCATTGTCTCCATTCATAATAGCATTCGACATTTTGTAACAGACCCACTCTACTGTAACACGTTAGACGTGGTAACATAAAGACGCTGACGAGATTGAAGCAAAACCTGTTCAGAACGCTGCTTCGAGCATGCATTCGGACACGCTAATGTTTTAACACGTATCAGGTGCTTCGAAGCTTGGACAGGAAGGACGTATGTAGTTGAGATTTCTTCTATTTCTTGGATTGAAGGCATTTTTAAGGTAATGATTGAAGAAGAGAGAGCGAGAGAGACGGAGAGAGTGAGTGAGAGAGAGAGAGAGAGACGGAGAGAGTGAGTGAGAGAGAGAGAGAGAGAGAGAGAGAGGAAGAGAAAGATGAGAGAGAGGGGAAAAGGAGAGGAGGGGTGAGAGAGGAGGAAAAGAGAGAAGGAAAAGCGGAGGAGGAGGAAAGAAGAGAGAGAGATGGAAAGAAGAGAGAGAGAGAGAGAGAGAGGGGAGAGGAGGGGGGAGAGAGGAGAGAGGGGGAGAGAGAAAAGAGAGAGAAGAGAGAGAGGAGACAGAGAGAGAGAGGAGAGAGAGGAGAGGAAAAGAGAGAGGAGAGAGAGAGAGAGTGAGTGAGAGAGAGGGAGGAGAAAAGAGAGAGAGAGAGAGACGGAGGAGAGGAGAAGAGAGAGGGGAGAGAGGGACGAGAGGAGAGGAGAGAGAGAGAGAGAGGAGAGAGGGAGAGGAGAAGGAGAGAGAGAGAGAGAGAGAGAGGAGGGGAGAGGAGAGAGAGGAGACAGAGAGAGAGAGGAGAGAAGAGAGGAGGAGGCGAGAGGAGAGAGAGAGAGGGGAGAGAGAGAGGGGAGGGGGAGAGAGAGGGGAGAGAGAGAGAGAGAGAGAGAGGAGGGGAGAGAGGAGTTCGGAGAGAGAGAGAGAAGAGAGAGAGAGAGAGAGGAGAGAGAGAGAGGAGGGGAGAGGGGAGAGAGAGATAGAGGGAGAGAGAGGAGAGAATAGAGAAAAGGAGAGGAGGAGGAGAGAGAGAGAGAGGAGAGGAGAGAGAGAGAGGAGAGAGTGAGTGAAAGAGGGGAGAGAGAGAGGAGAGAGAGAGAGGAAGAGAGAGAGAGAAGAGAGGAGAGAGAGGGGGGGGGAGAGAGGGTGAGAGAGAGAGAGGGGAAAAGAGAGAGAAGGAAGGAGGAGAGAGAGGGGGGAGAGGAGAGGGAGATTGGAGGAGAGAGGGAGGGAGGAGAGAGGAGAGAGGGGAGGGAGGAGAGGAGGAGGAGGGAGAGAGAGAGAGAGAAAGGAAAAGAAGAGAGGGATAGAGGAGTGAGAGGGGGGAAGAAGAGAGAGGGAGAGAGGAGAGGAAGGAGAGAGGAGGAGAGAGAGAGGGAGAGGAAGAAAAAAACAAAAAAAAAGGAAAAAAAAAAAAAAAGGAAAAAAGAGAAGGAGAGAGAGGAGAGAGAGGGGAGAAGAGAGAGAGGAGGGGGAATGGGAAGAGGAGAGGAAGGGAGAGAGATTTAGAGAGGATGGAGGCAGAGAATTCTGGGAGAAGAGAGGAGAGGGGGAAGAAGGGAGGAGAGAATGGAGGGAGGAGAGGAGAGGAAAGAATAAAAGGGGGGGGTAAAGGAGAAGAGAAGAGAAAGGCCCCGGGCGTTTAAGAAGCCGAAGAAGAAGGAAAAAATAAGCAGGGGAAAATGACATTGAGTATTGGAAACCCCAAACGCTCACCTTGAAACTCCATTCACTATGCTTTAAACCCAAGAATTTTTGGGAACATATTTAACCCGGGTTGAACGATAGAAGAAAGGGGGAAAAAAAGGGGAAGAAAAATTTAGGGAAATAAAGAGGGGCCCATGAAGAAAAAGGGGGGGGGGGGGGAAAAAAAAAATTTTTTTTTTTTTTTTTTTTTTTTTTTTTTTTTTTTTTTGGGGGGGGGGGGGGGGGGGGGGGGACGTATTTACAGTAACATCTTATGTCTTCAAAATTTCCACCAATTAGATGTATTTTCAAAAGGTTCACTTCTAGATGTATTCCTCGTATTTTCATACCCGCCCCCCCGGTTTTTGTTATTTAAACGATTAACCTCCGAAGTAATAACGGAAATCTTAACCACACGTACAGCAAGGCAAACAAATGATCATAATAATGACAATGATGATATGGACAATACTAACACCATTACGAATACCTTCCAGATCCTTTTGTTAACTCCAAGCAAATGCTTCACAAAAAAAATTTTCGTCCTTTTTAATACCAACACGACCGAGAAACGTCCCGAGGGAGGGAGTGCGCGAAATTATGAGTCAACGAAGCCGCTGTTGGGGGAAGTGTGAGTATCGGCATGAGGTGAAGTGAAGCATGAGACAGCTACATGCATTGTCCGTGAAAGGTTTTGGCCCGGGGAAAACATGTGAGGGGGAAAGGTCCCCAAAAAGGGGGGGTTCCTGCGGTGCGTGTGTGGGGGGTTTGGGTACGCCGGGGTTTTTTCCCGGGACGTTTTTTTAAAAACTCTCTCTCTTTTTTTTTTTGTGGGGTGTCTCTCTTTTGTTTCTTTTTTCTTTGCTCTCTGTCCGTCTGTCTGTCTGTCTCTCTCCCTCTCTCTCTCTTTTCCCCTTTCTCCCCATCCTATCCCTTCTTTTCCCCTCCTTCCCTCCCCCTTCCTTTTCCCTCCTTCCCTCCCCTCCCTCCCCTTCTTCACCCCCTCCCATTCCCCTTCTTCACACCTTCCCCCCTCTCCCCTTCCCTCCCCCTTTTTCCCCCCCCCTTTTCCCCTCCCCTTTTTCTCCCCTTCCCCACCACTAAAATTTAGCTCCCCTTCCCGAGGCCACCTGCTGGGTGTCTTCGCCGGCCAGGGAGCCCAGTCCCTTGCGCATCGGCGGAGGAACAAGGTAGGGGATTGAGTTCATTTCCCCATATTTCCATATTCCCTTTTCGCTGGGGATGTTGCGCACGGAGAGAAACAGGGCATTGCGGGGTGTTTGTGCTCTGCCTTTCTCTTGCTTTTGTTGGTTTTCTCTCTATTTCGTTTAGTGTCGGGTCTGTCTTTTTTTCGTTTCCTTTTCCTCTCTCTTTTCTCTCTTCTTCCTCTCTCTCTCTCTTCTCTCCCCTCTCTCTCTCTTTCCCCCCCCCTTTCTCTCTCCCTCTCTCCCTCTCCCCTCTCTCTCCCCTCTCCCCTCTCTCCTCTTTCCCCCCCCCCCCCCCCCCCCGCCCCCCCTCTCTTTTTTCCCCCCTCCCCTCCCTCCCCCCCCCGGGCCTTTTTATCTCTGTCTTTTTTCTCTATCCCCCCTCTTCCCTCGTCCCTCCCTCCTTCTTTCTTTTCCCCCTTTCCCCCTATCTTTTTCTACTCAAATTTTTTCTTCTTTTCTTTCTCCATGTATCTGTTCTCCCTCAGTCTATTTTACAGCCAAAGGAACACAGCATATCATAACAGACGACAGGTTAATGTGCGATAATTACAATGTGAACAATCGTGATGATAACAGTAATAAGAACACAGATAACGCCCACACAACGAATCGAAATATTAATTGCGAAGGTGATAACACGACGTTTAATAGTCATAATCTATTTCGGGCTTTTTAAAATTTCAAGTTGTTTTTAATAATACAAGGGCTTTATTTTTATTTTTAAAATAAAGGCTATATTGCCTGTTTGCAACATTATTGATCTTGTTATTGATATTCCTGTCCCGATTCTTACTCTTTCCCCCCATTTTATTTTTATTAAACCCTTTTTTGTTTTCTCCCATTTTTCATTTTACCATCATCACATTGTCTTTCATCAACATCCCATTTCATTATAAAATTGGCCCCTTACTATCCAATTAACCTTTTCCCCAAACCCCACCCCACAACACAAGCACACACACACCCACACCCCCAAAACACACACAAACACACACACACCACACACACACAACACACACCACACACACAATTTTATAAAATATTAAAATATATATTGTAATTTATATAAAAAAATATAAAATATATTTTAAATATGTAATATAATATTTTAAACTTTTTTTTTATCTTTCCAATTTTTTTTTTGTTTTTTTTTAATTTCTTTATTTCTTTTCTCCCCTGTTTTTCCCCACTGTTCTCGCTTTCTCTTTCTGTCTCTTTTTCTCTCCGTCATCTCCCTAACGCTACTTCGGTCCGAATAAAAGTAAATTCTCTTCATAAAAAGGCGTCACGTGACCGCCATCGAGCCCGAAGGACGTCCCTGCGCCACCAAACCGCTTTCATTATAATCCCTTTAATGAAATGAAGCTCAGGCCACCCACAGAAGGTCTCCCGGGCTCCTTTTGCCTCGCTTGCGCGCCTTGTGTCAATATCGATTAACGCTTTTTTTGTGATTTTGTTATGTTCTGTCATTATTATCTTCGTCGTTAAGCGTCGTTGGTTATATCATTCAGTTTTCTGATTATCATTTTCGAATATAATTTGTAGTGATTTGCATCACTAATGATATTATTTTTTTTTTTTTTTTGCTTTTTCTGTATATATATATATGCATATTCATAAATGTGTATATATATACATATATATATATATATATATATATAATATATATATTATATATATATATAATATATTAATATATATATATAATATATATATTATATATTATTATATTATATATTATATATATATTATATATATATATATATGTGTGTGTGTGTTGTGTTGTGTGTGTTGTGTGTGTGTTGTGTGTTGTGTATGTGTGTATGTATAAACACACACAACAACACACACACAAACACACACAGTCAACAGGCATCACACAGGACACACACACACACGCAACAACACACACACACACACACACAACCACACACACACACACACACACACACACACACACACAACACACATATAAATATATTATATATATAATATATATATATATATATATATATATATATATATATATATATATATATATGTATATATATGCACACGCGCACTTTTTTTCTGTCATTCCTTTATTTTTTGCATATCATGTATTCATTACACTTAGATATTGCATATCTTACTCAACTTCCATATCTCACATTTCTATTTATATGCAACATACGTTCACTGCTCTTTATATATTGTGCTATATGCAGCGTCAAAAAATCATATGATTTTCTCAACAAAATATAATTAATATAATTATAATATGATTGTAATAGTTTAATTGTCTTATTCTCACTTCCTCTAATACACAAAAAGAGAAAAATATATGGTAAAAAATGTAAAAAAAAAAAAAAAAAATCTAAAAAAAGAAGAAAAAATCGAGCATCACCATTAGTGCTATGATTCTTTTTTGTTCTTTTTTCTCTTCTTTTTTCAATTATCATGAGCTCTCTCATTATCTCCTCCTCCCTTTTTTCTTGCGACTTTACAATTAACGGTTTCAATCCCACTCTGTCAGCTGTGTTATTTCTGCTCCACAATCGAAAAAGAATAAATGATATTAGAGCGTATAATTGCAGACTATAACAATATATATAAAACTACTAATACAACTATGAAACTATAACACCAAACAAACTCACAAACAAGAACAACTATCACACCATAACTATCAAAATAATAGCAGAAACTTGCACATTATAACAACAACCTTCACAACACCATCACAGCATAACTATTGCAACAACCCCAGCGTGTAACCTGGAAGAAACAGGCAACACAACGAGAGATTCTTTGCAATTTTTTTAAACACTTGAATACCTGTGTGAATTTAAGTATGGGACCCTAATTCATGTAACTTGTGAAAAGTGGCTCATTCTGCTTCCTTATCATGGATTATTTCGTAGCCCAACGTCTAAGAAAGGGTTGAAAATTTCGCTCATTCAAGGAAAATGAGACTGATGTAGATTACGGAAGTTGTGGAATTATTGCTTATACTAAATGGTGGATGTGCTATTCAGTTCGTGATAATTCGCCAAATCAATTTAAGTATTTAACTAAAGGTACAACATATTCATCGTAACTATTACTTGTACATAGATAACGATACAGCAAATATTTCACCGATAAACAATAGACCATGATGAATCGTTATCAAACAAATGCATTTTTTTCTACAAGAATATCATCATTATCATCAACTGGAACTACCACACTTTCACCATCAACTACATCACTATCACCTTCACTATCACTCTTCAATACTCATCACCATCACTATTATTCACATTTCGCCATCCTTACCTCACTTAACACTCACCATTGTCACTGTGCACAGCATCCTCATTGCCCTTCACCACCTCATTTCACCTCTTTCACCTTCGCAACCTCACCGTCGTAAGCATCCCCGCCCACGTCACAGTCAACACCATCATCATCAAAATCCTCAACACCATCACCACCAAAACAATCCTTACCATCACTATCCTCAACACCATCGCCATCACCCCTATGTACCCTCAACACCCCCCGCCCCTACCCCCTGACCCTCTCTCTACCCTCAACATCCCCACCCCTATCCACCCTCAACCCCCCAGCCACCCTCCCAACCCCCCTCCCCCCGGCGATCCCCCGAGGCCCCGTGGAGCAAATCTCGGGTGCCGGAAGCCCTGGGGACCGACGCAGACCACAACATGCAGGGGGAGATTCGGGTCTCTTCCTGGTCTCCCTCTGGATTCTGGGCTTTGGTCTTTCACTCCGGAGGTGCTAAGGGTCTGTTCTGTTTTTTTTTTGTCTTTGTGGTTAGAGGTTTTGTTTATTTTCTTTGCTTTGGGGGGAAGTTGGGTCTCTATATTTAAGTGTTTGGTTTTGATAAACGTATCTTTCTCCTTCTTTCAATTTCGCTATTTTCCTGTCTTTCGTTTTCTTTCTCTTTCTCTCTCTCTTTCCCTCCTC
Organism: Penaeus monodon; assembly: GCF_015228065.2. Classification (NCBI taxonomy): domain Eukaryota; kingdom Metazoa; phylum Arthropoda; class Malacostraca; order Decapoda; family Penaeidae; genus Penaeus; species Penaeus monodon. Next base: position 4,585,711 of record NC_051391.1, on the reverse strand, counting down.
CCCCCTCCTCTCTCTCTCTTTTTCTCTCTCTCCATTCTAACTCAACTCTCTTCCTCATGCTCTCCTCTCCCATTGACTCCCCCTCTCTCTCCCTGTATCCCTCTCTCTTTCTCTCTCTTCCTTCCCCTCCCCTCACCCCACTCTCCCCTCTCTTCCTCCCTCCCTTCCCTCCCTCCCTCTCCCTCCCTCCCCCCCCCCCTCTCCCTCCCTCTCTCCCCTGAGCCCGAAACCTCCCCGCGTTTCATGAGCCACATCTGCCTCGCGTGACCCCGGGCCCCGAGGCATGGTTGTCTGCCGTGCTTTCATCTGCCCAGATTTATCACCATCATGAATGCAATTTGTGATCCGTGTTTTTTTTCTATCTCTTTGAAACTCGTTCTTCTGGATCCACTTCCGTACGAAGAGGAAGGAGGAATTGAGAGAGGATAGTGATAAAGGTAAGGAGTGATTGGTAAATAGTAATAACGTTGTGAGAAAGGCTGTTGACTCCAAAGCTTCGTTCGATTCAAAATATTGCTTTGAAAATCTTTCGTAAGGTAAAAAAAAATCATAACATAAGAGAACACAAACAAACCGATAAGAAAGATAAAGACAACAAAAAAAGTTAAAACAGCAAAAAAACAAAACGAAACAAAAGAACATCAACAAGGTTATTAAAAGCGGGCTGATGAGATACCCTCCCTCTGCAGTAATAAAAAATGGAGCTTCACCCGATTCGAACCGCTGGCGAAGCATTTAATCCAGCTTTCGAGTTTCGACCCCACGAGTGAAGCTACTTCGGGAATATCAATGGAGAAAACACGGCGTCAGTGAAGCGCATCGGGTCTTGACCGCGCAGCTGCTTGCGGAGAGAGGGAGAGCTGGGGATTTTTTATCATATTATTATATTGTATTGTGCTGTATTACAGTGTGTGTTGTGTTTTATTGTGTGATTTCACACGTGCTGAAATGATTTTTTCTCTGTTGTCGGTGTTAAGGAGGAAAAAAAGGGAAACTATGATTGAGATTGATATTGAGAGAGAGAGAGAGATGGAGAGAGAGAGAGAGAGAGAGAGCGAGAGCGAGGGAGAGAGAGAGGAGAGAGAGAGAGAGAGAGAGAGAGAGAGAGAGAGAGAGAGAGAGAGAGAGAGAGAGAGAGAGAGAGAGAGAGAGAGAGAAAGAGAGAGAGAGAGAGATCCTGATGTATCGCGATATACATGAATGATGAAATCCTAACTAACTAAATATAAGAAATAAATAAAAGAGTAAAGGCAGGGGGCGAAGACCTAGGCACTCATGCTCGAAGAAATGTTGCAATTCCTTTGATTACGGACGAGGATAGCCTTTTTTTACTAGCTTTCTTAATTAAGAGAGAGAGAGAGAGAGAGAGAGAGAGAGAGAGAGAGAGAGAGAGAGAGAGAGAGAGGAAAAAGAGAGTAGAGTTGAGGAAAGAGAGAGATAGAGAGAGAGAGAGAGAGAGAGGAGAGAGAGAGAGAGAGAGAGAGAGAGAGAGAAAGAGAGCAAGAAAGAGAGACGAGGAGAGAGAGAGACAGAGGCAGAGAGAGAAGAGAGAGAGACGGAGAGCGAGAGAGAAGATAGAAGAGAGAGAGAGCAAGAGCGAGCAGAGACAGACGAGAGAGGAGGAGAAACGGGGCGAAGAGACACGACTACGAACGAAGAAAGCAACGCAGAGCCAGAGGCAGCCGGCGGCGCCGTCCTCGGCGCAGAGCCAGAGCGATTCTGGACCGCGAGCGAGCGAGAGGGACGAGCCTTTTCGAGCGTCAGCGCGAGAGAGAGGCGAGGGAGACGCGCTTGTTATGTGTTCATTGATTTCTTTCTTCGTTTGTCTGTTTACTCATTTACTTTGTTTATTTGTTTGTTTGTTTGTTTGTTTAATTTGTTTAGTTATTTTTTTATTTGTATGTATGTTGGGTTATTCGTTGGTTGGTTATTTTGGGGGATATATATCGTTTGGCATTTTTTTTCTTTGGATGGTATATATTTTAGGATGAATGTATATATATATGTATATATATATATATATATATATATATATATATATATATATATATATATACCTAAATACATTTTTATTATCTATTGATTTTTAACAGTGTTAACCTCATTTTTGGTTACATTTTTGCGGATTTGCACATTTTTAAGGTACATTTTTGTGCATATATATCGTTATATGTTTTACAAATAGTTTATAATATTCTTCTGGTTGATCTAAAAGGGTATATCATCACTTGTTTGTTTGTTCTTTCCTGTCTTCCAAAATTCTGCGGTGTTTACAGACGATATGTTGAAGACAGACGATTCTCTCTCAGGTTTCTTGAGTAAATTTATTGAAGGAGGAAAAAAAGAAGAATTCTTCATGTTTATGGAAAAGAGATAAACAAATTTAGTGAAAAAAAAAAATCGATTATTTCTTCAAGCTAGATTTTATATATATATATATTTTAACGTCTTAGGTCCTCGCTTTTATTTCTCAAAGAATTTTCAGTAATGGGAAAGAAATAAATAGGAAAAAATGCAAATCATAACAAAGAAAAAGAAAGTTAGTCGCCGTTAAGCAATTATTAATAAAATGAGATAAGACGTTTAACAAAGAGTGTGTAAGAGTAAAGTCAAACACTCGAACAATACACTTATAAAACACTTATAACACGGCTTTAGAAACAAGAATAAGGCAGACCGCTTGGCTAATACTTCATGTATAACACGCTAAAAAAAAAAAGGACTATAGCAACTTTTCTCCTTTCCTTGGAGATTCCACGGCACTCACCCCCCCCCCACCTCCCCCCCCCCCCTCATCCTTTTCCTACCCTTCCCTCTCTTTTTCTTCGGCCTAAAGCTTCCTTTATTTCTGTGCTGCCTCTCTTCCCTTTCCCTTCTTTTGTTTCTCCTTCTTGTCTGTTGTATCCTTCCTTTCCTCCTCCTTTCCTCCTGTTCCTCCTGTTCTTCCCTAAACCCTTTCTCCTCCTCACACGTTGTCTCCTCTCCGGACCTTCCCTTTCCTTTCCTTTCTTCGCATGCTCTTTCTTTTATTTTTCCCCCTCATTCTTCCCACTTTCATCCCCCTTATTCCTTATATGCCCCTCCCCCTTCCCCAACCCCCTCCTCCCCCTCCTCCCTCAATCCCTACCTCTGCTCAAACCTTCCTCCTTCCCTCCTGCTTCCTGTATGTCCTCACCCCTCCCTCTTCCCCCCTCCTCCCCCCCTCCCCAATCCTCAACCCCTCCCCAGACCCTCCATCTATCCCCCTACTCTTCATACGCATTTCTCCACCCCTTTCCCCCTCCCCCACCCCTTCCCCTCTTCCTCCACCTCCTCCTCCTCCCGCTCTTCCTTCCCCTCCTCCTCCCCCTCTTCCTCCTTCCCCTCCTCCTCCTCGCCCTCCACCCTTCCCCTCCCCCTCCCCTTCCTCCCCTTCCCCCAACCCCCTTCCCCATTCTCCCCTCCCCCCCATCCCTCAGGGCCGCCGTCACCTGGGAGGAACCAGTGTTGCAGCAGGTACAGTAATGCAGCCCTGACAGCCGCTTCCTCCAGGGGGCGCTGCAGGGGACGCCCTCTCGGGTGGCGGTGCTGCCAGGCCGCGCTGCTGCTGCTGCTGCTGCTGCTGCTGCTGCGAGGAGAGGCTTTTGGTGGCTTTGAGTGCGTGCTTTCTGCTGCTTTTACTTATCTATTTATTTATTTATTTATTTATTTATTTATTTTTATGGTTCAAAGACGGTGTTGCAAATTGAGAAAGTTTTTTTTTCTTTTTTTCTTTCTTTCTCATTTCTTTCTGTTTGTGGATGTTCAACTATTTCTTTTCGTTAAATTCTACTGTTCGGATGTTTTGGATTTGTTCAGAAGAAGAGATGTGGATTGTAATTACGATAGATAGGTAGATAAAGAAGTAACTGTGTATGTATACAGATAGATAGGTTATATATATATATATAATATATATATATATATATATATATATATATATATATATATATATATAATATATATATATATATATATATATATATAGATAGATAGATAGATAGAAAGATAGATAGATAGATAGATAGATAGATAGATAGATAGATATAGATATACAAACATACACACATACACAAGTATCTACCTACCTATATATCATTCAGTAATATGTATATAATATATATATATATATATATATATATATATATATATATATATATATATATATATATATATATACACATATATACAAAGAGAAAGGGCAGATGTTTTTCTTCTTTTAGATAGGAAGAGAGATAGACATGGCTTGGTAGAGATGAAGCTGTCGTGGATGAAACGTTTCTATTCGCTGCCGATAATGGGCCTTTCTTATGCTGTTACGTCTGTTTATTGATAGATTTATTGGTATTAATGAAGAGGAGGAGTTTATAGAGGCAAGGGGCGTAGAGATAGATATGTAGGAGAGATAAAGAAGATAGTTACTTGTATATGTTATCATGATATATACTATATTTATCGGTTATTTAGCAAGGGGGCATGTTGAATATGAATGCATGTTTGGAAGCAAACTGTTGTTTCTTTTGACCGATTTGCAGTTTTGCCCGAAGACGGCATGCCGCTGATGAGGCGCTGACCAATTGGGCATGTGATTTTACCCTCCGGTGTTGAGGGTACTTGCACAGACAAGACTATTCTTACATACACATATACATACACATGTATATACATACAGATCGACATCTACCTACATTCCTACAATCTACCTCCAGTTTCTGAAGCTGCATCTACTTGACAGAATACCCGTATCTACCATCAAACAACATCTACCACCGTCGCCGCTGGTTGTACCTATCAAAAACACATCTACCATCTACGAACACGTCTAGTTTCTACCGCTGCATCCACTCGTCAGAATACCCATTTCTCCCATCTACCAGCATCTACCAGCACCCCCACTTTATCTACTCAAAAAAACAAACAAACGTATCTACCATCTACCACGACCCTCGCCTTATCTGCCCCTCAAAACACCCTTACTCCCATCTACCATCCGCTCCCACTGTACCTACCAGCCAAACCAGCCACGTCTACCATCTACCAACATCTACCTCAACCGCCG
>NC_051391.1:4568134-4570634 GCF_015228065.2 Penaeus monodon | reverse complement strand
GGAGGAAGAGGAAGAGGAGAAAGAGGAGGAGGAAGAGAAGGAGGAAGGAGAAGGAGGAGGAGGAAGAGAAGGAGGAGGAGAGGAGGAGGAGGACTAGGAAGAGGAGGAAGAGGAAGAGGAGGGAGAGGAGATGGAGGATAGGAAGAAGAGAAGAATAATAAAGAAAGAAAGAAGGTGAGAAAGAAAACGAAGACAAGAAGGAGAAGAAGAAAAAGAAGAAGAAGGAGAAGAAGAAGAAGAAGAAGGAGGAGAAAGAGAAGGAGGAGGAGGAGAAGGATAGGAAGAAGAGACGTAGTAGAAGAAGAAGACAGAAAGAAAGCGAAAACAAGAAGGAGAAGAAGAAGAAAAAAGAAAGAAAGAAAGAAAACGGAGACAAGAAAGAGCAGAAAAAAGAAGATAAATAATAATAACAATCGCCATGATAAGAGGAAGAACCGAGAGACATTCTACCGCTTGCCATACGCTATGTCGCAGCTGATTCATGTGGCACGGCAGAGATAAGCGTGGCACTCGAGTGACACGCGTGGCCCTAGAACTGATTCAAGCTCTACGGGTTTTGCGTGCAAGGGACTGTGCAGTGATCGAGTGCACGAGCGTCGGTGTGTGTTATGCTTGTGACGTGCTTGTCTGTACGTGGGGAGAGCCTGTAACACGGAGGGGAGGGCCTGTAACACGGAGGGGAGGGCCTGTAACACGGAGGGGAGGGCCTGTAACACGGAGGGGAGGGCCTGTAACACGGAGGGGAGGCTTTGATACGTGGAGGAAGAGGGATGCATACATGGATGCGTGTGTGTGTATGCAGGTGTGAAGATTAACACGAATGCACGTAAATGCATCCTTAAAAAGACAGAAAGAAAGAAATATACATAGCGAATTCGAACACAGATATGCCTCATAGATACACACACACACACACTCACAAACACACATACTCACACACACACACACTCACACACACACATACTCACACACACACACACACACACACACACACACACACACACACACACACACACACACACACACACACACACACACACACACACACACACACACACACACACATGAAATTTCATTTTATGATCTAATATTTTATACCGAGAAACAGAGAAAAAACAAAGAAAAGGGAAAGTAAACAAAACGAAAAAAGTAAAGAAAAGAGAAATAAACAAAGAGACACAATGAAGAAGAAATAGAAGGAAAGGAGACGAAACCGACGGAAAACAGGTAAATCAGTAAACAAATAAATAAAAGAGAAAAAAAGAAAAAGAAAATTATTAGCTTCAAAAACACGTTCTTCTCCCAGTATAATTTATGCGAAATTGTATGTTTGTCGGTAAGTTCTGGCGGTAAAAAAAAAAAAAAAATAATGATAAAAAAAATAAGGGAATGAAAAGAAAAAAGGGAAATTAAAGAAAAAAAGGAAAGGAAAAGAGAAAAAGAAAAGAAAGAAAATAAGAAAAAAACAAGAAAACAACAACAAAATGATAACACTAGATAAATAGATATACGGTAATGACGGAGAGGAGACTGATGATAACAAAAGCAATAACTGATAATCCTGATAATGATGATAATTAATGATATGATGATAGTTACATTTTAATAATGATAATGATAATGATAATAATAATGAGGACAATGATGATGGTAAAAACGATGCTAATGATAATAATAGTAATAATAATAATAACGATACTGATAAAATCTAGTAATAATAACTATGATCATAATGATAATGATATGATAACAAAGATAATGATAATTATTTAATAGCAATGATTATAGTGATAATGAAAATGAAAATATCAATAAGAATAATGATATTGATGATAATGATAATGATGATAATTATAGCAATGTTATTAATAGTGTTAGAATTATGATTATGATGTTAATAACTGTAGTAGTAAAATTGATACTACTACTGCTGCTATTACTACAACTATAACACATTAGCTACTACGACTACTAATGATAATAATATTAGTAATACTAATATTGATGATAATGATGATGATAATGAAGATAATAATGATAATAATAATAATGTTGGTAATGGTAGTGATAGAAATGATAGCCATAATAACAATATTAATGATAATGATGATAATGATAATAATACCAACAACAACAATAATAATTATAATAATAATGATGATGATGATAATAATAATGATAATAATAATAATAATAATAATAATAATAATAATAATAATAATAATAATAATAATAATAATAATAATAATAATAATAAAAAAAAAAAATAATAATAATAATATCATTATTATTATTATTAATAACAATAATAATAATGATAATAATATTATTATGATTAATTTTATTATTATTATTTTTTATCATTATTATAATAATTAATAATAATAATGATAATAATAATAATAATAATAATAATTACAATATCTATAATAATAATAATAATGATAAAATAATGATAATAATATTGATAATGGTAATAATAATATTAATGATAATAACA
>NC_051391.1:4560634-4563134 GCF_015228065.2 Penaeus monodon | reverse complement strand
AGGAGAGGAAGAGAGAGAGGAGGGGATGGAATAGGGGGTGAGGGGGAAAGGGAGTTAGCTGAGGCCACGGTCTCTGGGGATCGACCTGAGGACGGAAGGAAATGTACCCTCTGGAGGCGCAGACGAAGGCGGACGGACACGCAGGAGAAAAGAGCGATTAGAAACAGGGAGACAAAAAGAGGAGTGAATGGATAGGTAGAGAGATTGAACTTTCTTCAGAAAGAAATACAGTTTGATAGATAGACACATATATAAATAGACACACATATATAGACAGGGATAAGAGATAGATAGATAGATAGGTAGATAGATAGATAGATAGATAGATAGATAGATAGATAGATAGATAGATAGATAGATAGATAGATAGATAGATAGATAGATAGATTGATAGATAGACAGAGAGAGAGAAAAAAAAAGTTGAGTAATGAAAGAAGACAAGAAAGGTAACTAACACAACTCAAAAACAGTACAGCTAACAACGAAATGAAAGAATAAAGCAGTAAAAGAAAAAAAAAAGAAAAAAAAAAAAAAAAAAAAAAAAAAAAAAAAAAAAAACGAAGCCAATCCACAAGGAAATCGAGAGAAAATAGGAAGAACAGACGCGGAACAACAACGATAAATTAAGAAATGAAGACGAAGCGAGAGAAAACCCAGAGAGAAAGAAGCAGATCGCCAGAGGAAAGGAAACTAGATGATGAATGAATGAAAAAAGCGAAATCGATGAATGAATGAATGGGGCGATGAGTGGCTGGGTCGGCAGGTGAAGCATTCAGGTAATTAGTGAGTAAGTTTATGAATGAGACGTAAATCAATGAGCAGGTGAGTAATAGGAACAGTTATGAGTTAGTGAATCGGGGAATAAGACAAAGTATGATGAAGTAGGAGAGAGAGAGAGAGAGAGAGAGAGAGAGAGAAGAGAGAGAGAGAGAGAGAGAGAGAGAGAGAGAGAGAGAGAGAGAGAGAGAGGAAGAGAGAGAGAGAAGAGGGAAAATGTAGGTCGATGGAATTGAATAAAGAGGTGAATAAGTATAAGTGGAAACAGATAAAGAGAAATATGGGGGTAAAAAGAAAGGGAGGGAATTTTCAGAATAGAGATAACAGCAATAATGTTGATAATAGCAACAATAATAATCGAAGATAAAGATGGTGATGATATTCACAATAACAACGTAAAATAAACAAGACACAAAGAATTATTCAAGAAATGATGATGATACTGAAAACGACAACAGTAAAGAATATCACAAAATCCGGCGCAGGGAATGCGACACAGGAAAAGGCGAGAGAGGACACAGACAGCCGTCGGCTTCCTCCTTGGGGCTCAAGGTCCACCTCAAGCAACAACGGCAGCTGACGTCGCCCTCCATCCCTTGTCTCTTGGAGTTCACCTCTCCTCTTTCTTCTCCATCTACCTTCTCTCTTCCTTCTTCTATCCATCGCCTCCTTATTCCTCCTACATCTACTTCCCTCTTTCAGTAGCCTCCTTCTTTCTGTCTACTTTCTCCAACTGCTCCCTCCACACACTCCTTCTCCATCCTATTCTCACCCTCCATCACCCCCCTCCTCCTTCCCTTGCCCCACCATCTCGTCCCCCCCCCCCCAATTCCCAGCACTCTTCTTTCTCTCTCATTCCTTCTGCTCCTCCTATATTTCCCCATTTTCTCTCTCTTTGTTCCTTTCGTGATGTTTGTCGAGGCCTATCCATCAATCTCTCTCTCTCTTTCTTTCTCTCTCTCTCTCTCCCTATCCCTCCTCTCTCTCTCTCACTCTCTCCCTCTCTTTCTCTCCCTTACCCCTTCTCCCATTCCCCATTACCATCTACATCTGTCCTCCCTCTATCCCACCAACCCAGCCCTACCCCCTTCTCCCTTACTCTACCCTCCCCCCTCTCCCTCCACACCCCTCTCCCCGTAAACCTCTCTCCCTCCTAACACCCACTCCCTCCTCCCCCTCCCCCCCTCTCCCCACCCCTCCACCCCTCTCACTTTCATAACAGACGTATCCTAACACCCTTTCCCTCTCTCTGCCCTTCCCCTCCCACCTACCCCCACCCCCTCGTCTCCCCCCTGTCTCCCCCACCCGCCCCACCCCCTATGGACCGCCGAAGCCTCCCTGCTGTCCTGTCATCTCGCGCTCCGTCCTTCCAGTCATCTCCGGAATGCAGGCGGACGTCGCCAGCATCCGGTGCCCTTGCTCTGAGGTGCGCGCTGGGATGGGGGGGGGAGAGGGGGGGTATGGGGGAGGGGGCGTGGGGGAGAGGGGAGGGGGGTATGGGGGAGGGGGCGTGGGGGAGAGGGGAGGGGGGTATGGGGAGGGGGCGTGGGGGAGAGGGGAGGGGGTATGGGGGTATGGGGCGGTGGGGGAGAGGGGAGGGGGTATGGGGAGGGGGCGGGGGGAGAGGGTAGGGGGGTGGGGAAGGGGGGGGGGTATGGGGTTAGGGTGGGGAGGGGAGGGGGGAGGGGGAGTGGAGGGGGAGAGGGGAGGGAGGAAATTGAGG
>NC_051391.1:4538031-4553031 GCF_015228065.2 Penaeus monodon | reverse complement strand
AGTCTGCCATTTTCCTCCGTAATGTTAACCAGCGCTCATGAAGCCTCCTTGCACCTGCCGCCGCTCTGCCCGCTGACGTGATCATCGTGGCGCGGAGGGACGTTCTTCGGCGTTTGTCTGGTTCGTTTGTGGGTCTGGCTTCTCCTCCGGCTGATGATGGGGATGAATAATGTAAATCACTGTATGCTAATCGCTATTTCAGTACAGTTCTTTGATATCTTAATGAGCTAATGGGGGTGATAACTATTTTAAATCACGGCATGCTGCATGTTTCCCCCCCAAAAGAAAAAAAAATCCTTTCTAATATTTTGATTTAAGAATGTTAGATATCAAATAAGTCGAAGAAATTTTGACGAAATTACTTAGGGATACCATTCGTTAATGGTCTTTATTTCCTATTTAAGGGGGAAGTGTAGTGGGGGGGAGAAGGAAGAGGAAGAGAAACAGATTAAAGGAAAGGATAGATAAATAGATGGATAGATGGATAAATGGATGCGAGAAAGAGAGAGAGAGAGAGAGAGAGAGAGAGAGAGAGGGAGAGAGAGAGAGAGGAGAGAGAGAGAGGAGAGAAGAGAGAGAGAGAGAGGGAGAGAGAGAGAGAGAGAGAGAGAGAGAGAGAGAGAGAGAGAGAGAGAGAAAGAAAGAAAGAGAGAGAGAGACACTTTTCGAGATGACGAAACCTCTTACAACACCCTTTTTAGCGCAACATTGCAAAGACAATAACTCTCGTCCGGTGTGCAACTTTCGCCTGTTGGAATCAAAACCAAAGAACATAAAATACGTGAAAATAATGAAATTATGATGATAACATCAATAAAAGACATGGGTTTCTAGATAAATGAATAGACAGAACAATTGCCAAATAGATAAACAGTAACTATTATTAATAAAATAAAAGAAAATTTATGCGGATTTAGATAAGAAAACTGTTATAAGCAACTGAACAACAAATAAGGCATATGTCTACTTTCTAACGCACAAAAGCTCGAACACTTAAAACCATTTTCCAAAGAGGAAGTTGGAATCACCGTCGATCGTCATGCGCGGTTAACTAATAATAAACGGAGCCGGGATCTTTATTTTCACCCGTGCCTCCTTTTTTTAATCGCCCTCGTCTTCTTCCTCTTCGCTTTTTTTATTTCTTAAGACAAAGGGATCGGAGGCTGAGACGCTAAACCCGAGATTACACGTCACTCATAACGGACACTCTGACACGCGCCGCTGACCCGCCGCGGAGAGGGAGGGGGGCGTCCCCTCTCTTGCTCGCTCGTTCTCTATCTCTCTCGCATCGCTTATCTCGGTCTTTCTTTTGCGCAATCTTTCTTTCTTCGTCTATCCTTTTTTCTCTCTTTATTTCTCTCTCTTGCTCGCTTTCCCTTTCTCTTTCTCTAGCTCTTCGTCTATCTCTTTCTTTCTCTTGCTCGCTCTTTCTTTTTCTCTCTCTATTCTCTCTTCGTCTCTCTCCGTCTCTCTCTTTCTCTCTCCGTCTTTCTCTTTCTGTCTCCATCTCTCTCTTTCCTTCTCTCTCCCAGTCATTTTTTTCCGTGTCTTTCTCTCTCTTTCTCTCTCTCTTATTCTTATCAGTCTATCTCTCTTTATCTCGAGGCTCACCTCCTCCTCGTCCTCCTCCCCACCCCCGTCTTCCTTCCCTCTCCTCCCTCCACCTTCTCCCTCCCCCCCTTGCCCCCTCCCCCCCCCTCCGCAAACCACAACCGTAACCCTGCTTAATTCCCCGGCGGCCGCGTGTGCTTCTGTCGTCATGCGAATTGTATGATTGGCAGCCCGCCTTCCTGCCTACGCATGCAGGCCACGAACGCGAGATGAAGACCGGGAAACTGGGCTGCACTCATTCCGGGGGGGGGGGGGGTAGCGGGGGGGAGGAGGGATGGGGTTTGGGGGAGGGGCGGGGGTAAGGGGCAGGGATAGGCTTTGGCGGGAGGGGGTAAAGGGAGGGGGTAGGGAATGGGAGGCGTGGAGGGGGATAGGGGTGAGTAATGGAGAATGGGAGATGGGGATATGGGTAGGTAATGGGGGGAAGGGATGGAGGATTGGGGAAGGGAGGGAAGAGGGGATAGGATGGGGGGGGGGGTGATGAAGGAAATGGGGGTATGGGGTGAATTAAAAAAAAAAATTTTCTTTCATTGCAATCCTGCTTTGACAAGAGTATCCCAGATTGCACTACCCAATATGAGGACAGGTTAGCCCAAATCCTAAGTTCGTGTGCACTGTATTCTACCCTCCATTAGCTTAGCCATACGAGACAAATGCGCGTCCGTCCGACCAGCTGCTGCCCAGGTCCTCATTTACTCACCCTCGTTAGACTCACCCACCTACTTACCCATTCAACATGCCTTATTCATGTTCAGGCCGAGATAGCATCGCCTCGCTGACTCCTTCACTAATCCCAACATTAGGGTTTGATACCATCTTGCGAATCGTGCCCGAGGCTACGTTTTTTTCTTCGAATCCCATCACATCTATAGTTTTTCTTTTTTTTTTTCCCTTTATTTATAATCTCGTCATGTGGAACAAGTCTGATTTATTTTGACACTTATCTGAAGCACGTTTTTTTGTATAACCTTCATTAGGAATTATTATTATTATTATTATCAACATTACCTTAAGAATCGATGCGTTTTTGAATTTTCGAAAAATGTCTGCAACGGCGGACGTGGGTCTGTCTCTCGTCTTCAATTCTGATCTTTTGTATCCTATGGTATCTTGATGCAATTAGGCTAATGTGAGAAGATCATTATCATAGTAACGAGCAGCAATTTTTAAACTGTTGTTGTTATCATTGCTAACCAACTAGTTCTCTTCTGCTTGTGTTAACATAATTATTTTCATATTAACATTTTCACTTTTGTAAAATAACTTGAACTTAAAATCAACATTATTTCATTATCTCTATTATCCAGTTATTTTCATTATTTTTACCATTATCATAGTAATTACAATTAGTATGTAAATTATCATCATTGTTATCATTATCATTATCATTATTGTTATTATCACTACCATTTCCATTATTATTATCATTATCATAACCATTGTTATTATCATTATTATTATAATAATTGTCATTATTATCATCAATATTATTATTCATCATTACTAATATTATCATTATTATTATTATCATTATCATTATCATTATTATTATTATTATTATTATTATTATTATTATTATTATTATTATCATTATTATTATTATTATTATTATCATCATCATCATCATTATTATCCTCATTGGTATCAATAGTAGTAGTAACATTAGTATTTGTAATAGTAGTAGTAGTTGTTGTAGCAATGATGATATCATTATTATCATTATAATTAATAATATAATTATCATTAATACTTTCATCATTATCATTTATGATGAAGATGATAGTTTCACTGTCCAGTAACATTTTCATCACAGACTCATTATCACCAAATTTAGTTATTTCATTCCTATCATTAATTATCTCATTCATATTATATAATCGTCATCCATATTATATGACATCATATAATATTACCACATATAATAACAAAGGAAACAGAAGGGAAAAACGAGGGAATGATAATAATACTTTAATTCAAATTAATCAGTTATCTTTTTCATATCATATAATCATCTATTCACTCCCTAACAATGGTCCACTGCGTCTACGAACTAATACTGGAAAATATGGCGAGAAAAACGAAACGGGAGCGAAAGAGAGAATTCGCGAGGCAGGAAATGGGGCTTCGAGGAGCCAATTACATGACAGAAAGCTTAAGGTAAGAGTTGTCATGTGAGACAGAACCTGGGGAGGGGAGGGAGGGAGGGAGGGAGGGAGGGAGGGAGGGAGGGGGGGGGGAGGGAGAAGAGGGGAAGAAGGTGGGGAGAGGGAAAGAGGGGAAGGGGAGAGGGAAGGGGGAGAAGAGGGGAAGAAGGGGGGGAGAGGGAAGGAGGACAGCTTGGAAGAGAGGGAGAAGGAAGGAGGAGGGAAGGGGAGAAGGAGGGAGGGAGAGGGGGGAGAGGGAGGAGGAGGAGTAGGAAAGATTGGAAGGAGGGAAGGAAGGGGAAAGAGTGAAAGAAAATGAGAAGGAAAAAGAAGAGAGAAGTGAAAGAAAAGGGAGAGAAGGGAATAGTGGGAGGAGAGAGTGAAAGAGGAGGAAGGAGAAATGCAGACGAGGAAAAGAAAGTTGAAACAGAAAAGGAAAGAAAGAGTTAAAAAGAAGAGGAAGAAAAAAAAGCGGAGAAAGAGTGAAGTAGGGATAAGAGAGAGAGAGAAAAAAGAGATGTGAGATGAAACAAGAGAAAAAGAAGCAGACGACGTAAAAACAAGAAAGAAAGAAAGGAAGACAGAGACAAAAAACAACAACAACAACAACAAACAACAAGATTCTTTTCCTCACTCTCTTCCACCTTTCTCCATTCCCCGTTTCCCTTTCCCCTCTCCCCCCCCACCCTCCCTCCCCCCCTTCCCCCCTCCCCCCCCCTCCGCAACACAACCGAAAACCCCTGCTTAATTTCCCCCGGGCGGCCGCGTGTGTTTTCGTCGCATGCGAATGTATGATTGGCACCCGGCCTTCTGCCTACGCATGCAGGCCACGAAGCGAGATAAAGACCGGGAAACTGGGCTGCACTCTTTCCGGGGGGGGGGGGGGGGGGTACGGGGGGGGGGGAAGGATGGGTTTGGGGGGGAGGGGCGGGGGAAAGGGGGCAGGGGGGTTTGGGCGGGGGGGGGAAAAGGGTAGGGGGGGGGGAATGGGAGGGGGAGGGGGATAGGGGTGATAAGGGAGAATGGGAGGGGGATAGGGTGGAAGGGGGGAAAGGGATGGAGGTTGGGAAGGGGGGGAAGGGGGGATGGGATGGGGGGGGGGGGTGTGAAGGAAATGGGGTATGGGGTGAAAAAAAAAAAAAAAATTTCTTTCATTGCAATCCTTTTTGACAAAGACCCCGTTTGCACCCCTTTTAATGGGGGATTTTAGCCAAACCTAAGTTCGGTGTATGATTCTACCTCCATTGCTTAGCCCTACGAGACAAATGCGCCGTCCACCATGCTCCCAGGCCCTCATTTACCACCCTGTTAGACCACCCCCCCTATTTACCCTTTCAACATCCTTATTCTGTTCGGGCCGGATAGCACGCCTCGCGACTCCTTCAAAACCCCAACTTTAGGGTTTGATACCATTTTGCGAATCGTGCCAGGCACGTTTTTTTCTTCGAATCCCTCACATCTATAGTTTTTTTTTTTTTTTTTTTCCTTTTTTTATAATCTCGTCATGTGGAACAAGTTGATTTTTTTTGCATATCTAAAGCCGTTTTTATATAGTCTTCAATGGGAATTTATTTTTATTATTATTTATTATTATTTTTTATTATTTATTTTTATTATTATTTTTTCAACATTCCCTTAAGAATCGATGCGTTTTTAAATTTTTCAAAAAATGTCTGAAACGGCGGACGTGGGTCTGTTCTCTCTTAATTCTATTTTTGTATCCTAGGTATCTTGATGCAATTAGCTAATGTGAGAAGATCATTATCATGTAACGAGCAGCAAAATTTTTTAAAATGTGTTGTTACATTGCTAACCCAAATAGTTTTTCTTCGTTGGTTAAAAATAATTATTTTATATTAACATTTTTACTTTTTTAAAATAACTTGAACTTAAAATCAACATTATTTCATTATCTCTATTATCCAGTTATTTTCATTATCTTTACCATTATCATAATAATTACAATTAATTATTATTACAAATGTAAATTATCATCATTGTTATCATTATCATTATTGTTATTATCACTACCAGTTTCATTATTATTATCATTATCATAACCATTATTATTATTATTATTATTATTATTATTCTTATTATTATTATTATTATTATTATTATTATTATTATCATCATCATCATTATTATTATCCTCATTGGTATCAATAGTAGTAGTAACATTAGTATTTGTAATAGTAGCAGTAGTTGTTGTAGCAATGATGATATCATTATTATCATTATAATTAATAATATAATTATCATTAATACTTTCATCATTATCATTTATGATGAAGATGATAATTTCACTGTCCAATAACATTTTCATCACAGACTCATTATCACCAAATTTAGTCATTTCATTCCTATCATTAATTATCTCATTCATATTATATAATCGTCATCCATATTATATGACATCATATAATATTACCACATATAATAACAGAGGAAACAGAAGGGAAAAACGAGGGAATGATAATAATAATTTCCTTCAAATTAATCAGTCATCTTTTTCATATCATATAATCATCTATTCACTCCCTAACAATGGTCCACTGCGTCTACGAACTAATACTGGAAACTATGGCGAGAAAAACGAAACGGGAGCGAAAGAGAGAATTCGCGAGGCAGGAAATGGGGCTTCGAGGAGCCAATTACATGACAGAAAGCTTAAGGTAAGAGTTGTCATGTGAGACAGACCCTGGGGAGGGGAGGGAGGGAGGGAGGGAGGGAGGGAGGGAGGGAGGGAGGGAAGGAGAGGGAAAGAAGGGAATGGGAGAGGGAGGGGGGGGGAGGGAGAAGAGGGGAAGAAGGTGGGGAGAGGGAAGGAGGAGGAAAGTTTGGAGGAGGGGGAGGAGGAAAGAGGAGGGAAGGGGAGAGGGAGGGAGGGAGAGGGGGGAGAGGGAGGAGGAGGAGGAGGAAAGATTGGAAGGAGGGAAGGAGGGGGAAAGAGTGAAAGAAAATGAGAAGGAAAAAGAAGAGAAAAGTGAAAGAAAAGGGAGAGAAGGGAATAGTGGGAGGAGAGAGTGAAAGAGGATGAAGGAGAAATGCAGACGAGGAAAAGAAAGTTGAAACAGAAAAGGAAAGAAAGAGTTAAAAAGAAGAGGAAGAAAAAAAAGCGGAGAAAGAATGAAGGAGTAACTGGAAAGAGCGAAGAAAGAAGAGAAAAAAAAGAGAAGGAAAAGAAAGGGATGAGAAAAGCGAAAGGGGCCGAAGAAAAAGATGAGAGGGGGGGGAGGAGAAGAAGAGTGAAGTAGGGATAAGAGAGAGAGAGAAAAAAGAGATGTGAGATGAAACAAGAGAAAAAGAAGCAGACGACGTAAAAACAAGAAAGAAAGAAAGGAAGACAGAGACAAAAAACAACAACAACAACAACAAACAACAAGATTCTTTTCCTCACTCTCCTTCCCCTTTCTCCATTCTCCATTTCCCCTTTCTCCATTCTCCATTTCCCCTTTCTCCATTCTCCATTTCCCCTTTCTCCATTCTCTATTTCCCCTTTCTCCATTCTCTATTTTATTCCATCCTCAGCGATTTTTGGAATTTTGCCTTCAAGACTTAGGAATAGGTTTAGAAAGCAAGCGAAAACAAGGGCACTGAATCACGAAGAGGAAATGGTGCAATCAGCCAGCCCGGCGGCGCGCGCCGCGGGACAAGGTCGATTTTCAGTGGAAATGAATGATTATGAATGGAAATGAATTATTGTGAAAGAAGATGAATGAAAATGAATGAAAATGAATGATTATGAATGGAAATGAATTATTGTGAAAGAAGATGAATGATTATGAATGAAAATGAATGATTATGAATGGAAAATGAATAATTCTGAATGAAAACGAGTAAACATGATATGCAAATTTATTGAACCTTATATTTTTTCAGTAACATTTAACTTAATATTATTTTCTTGATAAACATTCTATATTTTTTTTTCTCAACTTTCGTCTGATTCGTATCAATCTTCTCTCGATGAATTTAAAAGCAAGTGCAAGTGATCTGCAACGTGAGGCGAAATGAAAGCGATTTTATTGCGGCTTTACTTGTCGTCATAAATTTCTATTTTGTTTGTATTTGGCATGAGGAGAAAAAAAAACAAAAAAAACACGAAGATGGAAGAGGTAGAGGATTATTGGTGAGAAAAATTAAGGAAATAGAAGGAAAGGAGAAGGGAAGAGGTGGGAATAAAGTAGACGAGAGGAGAAGGAAGGAGAAGGAAGGAGAAAGATGGAAAGGAGACAGAGGAGAAACCGAACCTACGAAGAGAGCAGAGGAGAAATAGACGGAAAAGAGAGAGAGGAAATGATAGATTTAGATGAGGACAAAGCAGAGGAGGAAAACGGACAAGGGCATCGGGACAGACCGCGCGACGCACTTCTTGCTTTCGCCGGAAATGAGGAAAAAGAAAAGAAGAAGAAGAAAAAAAGGGAAAACGAAAACCTTCGCGCGTCATTGCTCTCCGCTCGCGTTGCGGACGTCGATTGGCTTTCGTTTGTCTGCTTGTTTTGTTTGTCTGCTTGTTTGCTTTCGCTCGATTGGCTTTTGTTTGTCTGCTTGTTTGCTTTCCCTCGATTGGCTTTTGTTTGTCTGCTTGTTTGCTTTCGCTCGATTGGCTTTTGTTTATTGTTTGTTTGTTTTCCGTCGTTTGCTTTTGTGTCTCGCTTGTTTACTTTTATTTTTTTTTGTCGATTCACTTTTTCTTCGCATTTGCTTATCATCAAAATTGTTTTCTGTTGATTCCACTTTGTTTATACTTTGTCGCTCCTTTATCATTGATTATTTTTTGTTTATCGTTCGTTTATTGTCGATTCGCCTCTAGTTATCGTCTGCTTTTCCTTTCTACTTTCGTATCTTCTCTTCTTCGCCTCTTCCTTTCGCCCCGCGCGTGGCTTTTGAGCATCCTGTGTTCCTCCTTCGTCTCCTCGCGTCTATTGCCTCGTTAAGGAAATTCGCTCTCTCGCTTTAAGGATTTGGGGAAATCATTAACAAATCATAAATCTCTCTTAAGTATCGCTTATCCACGGCATTCTTTTATGTAAAAAAGAAAGAAAAAGAAAAAAAAAAGTGATTCAATCATGGCTCCATCGTATAATCTCCATGCTCATTTATATCATTAAATAAAATTCATGATGATACTCACATTCAAAAAACAGCTTCAGTACTAAAACATGTCAAATTTAATACTAGATTATCAGTCCTAAATAAACCCAAGATTATCCGTCCTCTAAATCAATATCCGAATTTCTTGCACGAATAACATCTTCGAAATCACTAATCTCGTAGACTTCTATTTTTAGAACTGTATTTTCTCCTCCTTTTAAGTCACATTTAACTAGATTACTGATCCTCAATCACTTACCAATTTAGTAAAGAGTTTATTGAATCATTTTCATGTATATATATATATATATATATATATATATATATATATATATATATATATATATATATATATATATATATATATATATATATATATATATATATAATATAAATATATATATATATGTGTGTGTTGTATATATATATATATATATATATATATATATATATATATATATATATATATATATATATATTTCCCTTTTTTTGTCTTCTCTTTCTTTTTCTCCTCGGTCTTCCTTCTTCTCCTTCATCTTCTTTGTTTTTCTTATTCTTCTTTTCTGTCTACTTCTTTTTCTTTCTCTTATTTTGTGCGTCTTCTTATCCTTCTCCTATTTCCTTTTTATTTTTCTTTACTGCTTCTTCTTTTCTTTTTCCTATTATTCTTTTCCTCCTACTTCTTTCATTGTACTTCTTTTCCTGTTTCTTCGTCTCTTCCGTCTTATAT
The DNA here is from genome assembly GCF_015228065.2 of Penaeus monodon. Lineage (NCBI taxonomy): Eukaryota > Metazoa > Arthropoda > Malacostraca > Decapoda > Penaeidae > Penaeus > Penaeus monodon. The sequence continues at coordinate 4,543,449 of NC_051391.1, read as the reverse complement.
TTTTTCCTTTTCCTTCTCTATACTTTTTTCCGTCTTCACCCTTTACCTCGTCTTTTCCTCCTCCTTCTCCTCTCTCGTCTTTCTCCTTCTTCTTCTCCTTCGACTTTCTTCTCCTTCTCTTCCTTTGTCTTTTTCCTCCTTCTCCTCCATCGTCTTTCTCCTTCTTCTTCTCCCTCGCCTTCCTCCTTCTCCTCCTCCCTTCGCCTGTCTCCCCCTCCTTCTTACTCCCTAATTCGCATCCTAATCCCCCAATCCCGGCCCCTAAATCCGCGCCGATCACGACCCCGATTCGCCGATCACGACCCCGATTCGCCGATCACGACCCCGATTCGCCGATCCTTAAAGCACCCTTTTCGCCAGCGCCTCTCCGGTCACCCCGCCTCCCGCAGGGGGCTCGCGGGATCAAGGAAGCGAGGTCGGCTCTATTATATCGTCTAAGTAACTGAGCTCCTTTGCTCCCCGAGGACGTGGGTCTCACCCCCCCCCCAACACACTTCCCTCCCTCCCTCCTTCTCTCTCTCTCTCTCTCTCTCTCTCTCTCTCTCTCTCTCTCTTCTCTCTCTCTCTCTCTCTCCCTCCCTCTTTTCCTACCACTCTCTCTTCCTTCCTCCCTCCTTCCCTCCCTCCCTCTCTCCCTCCCTCCTCTCTCCCCCCCTCCCTCCTTCTCTCTCTCTCTCTCCCTCCCTCCACTCTCTCTCTCTCTCTCTCTCTCTCTCTCTCTCTCTCTCTCTCTCTCTCTCTCTCTCCCACCCTCTCTCTCCCACCCTCTCTCTCCCCTCCTTTTTCTTTGAGGGGGGGGGGGTAACTATTTCCGATGCATTATCTGCTTGACAACACTTCGGAGTACAAGGATCTGTGAAAACATTTAGTGAATACTTGATATTCTGAACATGTCTATTTCATTATTTTCATCATCATCATCATCATTTAGTTCCGTGTCATTCCAATATTCCATCAAAAGGATTCTGTTTGTCTTCTCTTGGGATTCTAGATTTTGCTCACGGGACTGAAGGGTTGATGAAATTACAACCACCTGTATTTACAGTTTCTATTTCTCCTGCAGGGATGGTCACTGTTTGAATAATAAAGTAATATTGGTTTTGAGGGTTAGAATCCTTCTTATCTAATTATATGGATGGTTCTGTAGACACTTCTCCCTCTCGAGTGTACTATTACTGTTATTTTTATTATTATCATCATTATCACCATAATCATTATCATCATCACCATCACCATCACCATCATCATCATCATCATAATCATTATCATCATCAAAATCATCATCATCGCCTTCATCTTCATCTTCATAATCATCTTCAACTTCATCATCACCATCGTCACCATCTTCATTATCATCATCATCATCATCATCATCATCATCTCCATCATCATCATGACCATCATCATTATCTTCATCATCATCATCATCATCATCATCATTATCATTATCACCATCATAATCACCCATATCATTAATATTTTCAGTGCGATTATCATTATCATGAAAAGATGATAATATTACTGACCACGATAATAAAAATAAAAATGATAATTTGGACCATTATGATAGTGATCACGATAATGGCAATATTATTGATAATGATAATAAAAAAAGCAATACAGTGTAAGTGATGATTTTTTACACGTAAACAGAATGATATCAAGGCCATAATTATATAAAACAGTAAATATAATACAATAGATATAAATATAGATATAGATATAGATAGATATAGATATATAGATATAAATATATAAATAAATATAATACAATAAATGTAATATAATAAATGGAAATATGGTAAAAGATAATAGCAAAAAGGACCGTAATATTCCAACACCAAGTTTTTTTGTTTTTTTTTCTGTATGTCCTTCGAAAGGACTTTTTGCCTCAGAACATCCTCGAAGGGACACGCGCCCACGAGGACAAGAAGAGGGGGAGAAGGAGGAGTGAGGAGGAGGAGGAATAGAAGGAGGAGGAGGAGGAAGGAAGAAGAAGAAGAAGAAAAGAAAAAGAAAAAGAAGAAGAAGAAGAAGAAGAATAGGAGGAGGAGAAGAGGAGGAGGAGAAAGAATAAGAACAAGAAAACAAGAAGAATAAGAATAAGAAGAACAAGAAGAACAAGAACAAGAAGAAAAGAACAAGAAGAAGAACAAGAACAAAAAGACAGTGAAGAAGGAGAAAGATAAAGGAGAGGAAGCAGAAGGAGAGGGAGAAAAATAAGAAGAAAGATGACAAGAAAAGACATGAAGAAGGAAAATAAGACCTGATCTGATTAACCTTTCCTAAGATCACGTCACCATTTGCACCATCAACATCTGCATTGCATCAACACCGATGCTTTTTCCTCAGCGTGACCAAGAACAGCAATTAATGAATGTTATCATATCATAAAGATGATAAAGATGATGGTGATGATGAAGGTGATGATGATGAAGATGATGTGATGATGATGATGGTGATAATGTGATTATGATGATGTGACGATGACGATGACGATGACGATGATGATGACGATGACGATGACGATGACGATGACGATGACGATGACGATGACGATGACGATGACGATGACGATGACGATGACGATGACGATGATGATGATGATGACGATGACGATGACGATGACGATGATGATGATGATATGATGATGATGATAATAGTTCCAGAAAAAAACAAGAACAACAACAATAAGACAAATACTAATACCAATAATGAAAAGAAATAATAACAGTAATGACAACAGCATTTAATGATATATATATTTATCAGCATCATTTTGCTCTCAATATTTCCACCAAGTTTCTTCTGGAGGAGGAGGGAGGGAGGGAGGGAGGGAGGGAGGGAGGGAGGGAGGGAGGGAGGGAGTAAAAGAGGGGAGTGAAGAGAAAGGAAAATGGTGGAGGGGCGAAGGCAGGGAGAGAGGGAGGGTGAAAAGAAGGGATTTGCGTGGGGGGGGGGGGGGAGTGCTGGAGGGTGAAGGAAAGGAAGAAAATACGAAAACAATAACAACAACAACAACGCAAAAGACGATTTGCAGCGCGGAGGAAAAGGGCAAACGTGTTCCACGCGAGTTTCCTGTTTCTGCAATTGCGCCGGACGTTGGAAGGGAGAAAATGGAGCCGTTGCTCATGATATTCAATCTGCCGTTGTGAAGAACGAGCGAGAACAGGTGGTGTGCCTGTGGAAGCGAGGGAGGGGGATCCGCCCCCTCCTCCTCTCTCCCCTCCCCCCTCATTTGGACTCGCCATCTCCTCTCTCTCTCTCTCTTTCTCTCCTTTCTTCGGTTGGGTTCTTTGTCTTCCATCCTTTCTTTTTTTCCCTTTATCTCCCCCTTTGGCAGTTGTTCTCTCTTTTCCTTTCTTTGTGATTTCTTCGCTTCACTCACCGTCCCTCCCCTCTTTTCCCTCTTCCATTCTTGTTTACGGTCTTTCCCACTATCTTCCTCTTACTCTATTTTCCCTCCTTCTGCTACTCTCTAACTCTTTATTCTTCTCTACTCTGTGTATCCACTTTTTTCTATCCCCCCTCCTTCCCCTCCCTCTCCTTTTCTCCGCCCTCCCACACTTTCCTTTTTTTCCTTCGTTTTCATCCTTCCCTTCTTCGACCCCTTCCCCCTTCCACCCTTCCCCTTTTCTTTCTTCCCTTTATCTCTCCTTTTCCACTCTCTCTCTCTCTATCCACGCTTTTCATCCTTTCCCTTCGCCCACCATCTCTCCCTTCCTGCGCCCCTCATCCTTTCTTTTCCCCCTCCCTCTCTCCCTTCCTTCGTCCCTCCACCATCCTCCCTTCTCCTCACTCCCCCTTCATCCCCTCTCTTCCTCCCTCCACCATCCTCCCTTCTCTTCACTCCCCTTCATCCCCTCTTTTCCTCCCTCCTCCCTTCGTCCTCCAGAACACCAGAAGCTCATCCCCCCCCCCCCCGCCCCCGAGATCGCCTCCGATTAGATCGAGCGAGGATTATCGGCCGCCATCTTAGATAACCATAACGTGGTACTACCATTTGCAACACATTTTCTGTTTTTTCTTGGCATTGCAAATTGCAGCGGCGGCATTTCGGGCAGCTTAACCTCCTTCCCCCGAGTCCCCGATCGGCCGCAGATGCTCCCGTAATTCGCCTCCGTCACGAGAGAGAGCGGAGGGCGCGGACGGACAGCTGCCGAAGGACGCGCACCTTGTCATTGGCGAGGACCAGACGATCATCACGGCCGCTCACGGGCGCGGTCGGGCGTCCAGGCTGTCTCTGCTCGTGGCTTTTGATGATTGATCTGGGAACCTTATTTTCATTTCAGTTTTTCTTTGTTCTAAAGAAAATGTTTTTAATCAAAGCAGCAGAGACGTCATTTCACAACGGAAAAGTGACATAAAAACATAAAAAATCCATCATAACCATGTCATTTGTCATTAGAAGAAATATTTTTTTACAACTATTAACAACTGTATTAACAACTATTACCATGCACCGATATTTCCTTCTGTTTTGAACTGCTCTGTCTAAAGTTTAATAGATAAATTATCTCTCTTTTTGGGTTTTTACAACTTTGGCATCCGATGTGCACGAAGGCGCCCTGCTGACTTCCGATTGGTCTTTTTTGCCTCCAACTTCTGACAAGGTCCTTGTCGCAAAGGCAGAGCAGCGGCATGATGGATGGGAATGCATTTGGCGCCTTCGATTATATCTCCATCAGAATATATGTATTTTCGAAACCATCACAGCCTCTTCCTCTGCCCTTCCTTCTGGCAGACTTGGCCGAGACGCATAAGCTTGGTGAGGCGAAAGCGTCTTGGCTTACGTTCCTTCAGTAAAGGGGAGAGCGGGGTAGCCTAGTCGTGGATAATGGCTCAGTGATTAAGAACATGGTATATAAGGGTATGGTGTATTATGAATCTCTTTGTGTGATTTTGAAAGATTAGAAATTATTGCATCCTTGTGGTAGACTGCAAGTTCTAGGCCGTATATTTCTATTGGTGCAATGTAGGATTTGTAAATTCCGATTTCACCGCTTGTTAATGCTTTAAATGTTTGAAGATGCTTGTTCTTGATTTAAGGAACTCTGTTCTTGAACTATCCTTTGTGAAGCTGCTTGTCTATTCCTCCCAACAGCGGAGATCCTTAACCCGAGACAGTCGTTCACAATAAACGGCATGGCGACATCGACACACGATTCTTGTCTGTTGATATGTATTTTGTCTCCATTTTCAGGTGAGGTTCGGGCGATTCAGCTAATGAGTCTACGAACTTTTTTCTCCTGTGGATGAGTGCGACTTCGATGGAGTACCCTAATGGATCCTCAATTTCAGCTTCACGCATGAATGAAGTCACTAACAACATGAACAGTAAAGCTGCTGGGGTGTCACTTTACTTAACACCGCGGAGGATTTGTGTGTCCCTTGTTAGGCCCTTGTCCGTCAGAATGT
>NC_051391.1:4523031-4533031 GCF_015228065.2 Penaeus monodon | reverse complement strand
CACACCCACACACACACACACACACACACACACACACACACACACACACACACACACACACATACAGCACGCACACACACACATACAACATTACACACACACACAACACACCACACACACACACAACACACACCAACACCACACGCACACACACACACACACAACACAAACAACACACACACACACAACACACATCACTAGTACAGCAAAGCACACACACACATGTATAGGATAGATAGACAGTAAAAGATAGATAGACAGAAGATATATAGCTAGATAAAATAGTAGATAGATAGACATATAAAAAGATAGACAGACAGACAGACAGATAAGCAGATAGGATTAATAGACAGACAGATAAGCAGATAGGTTAATAGACAGACAGATAAGCAGATAGGTTAATAGACAGACAGATAAGCAGATAGGTTAATAGACAGACAGATAAGCAGATAGGTTAATAGACACGACAGAAGCAGAATGAACCTGCTATCTTCGTTAATCTATCGTATCATGATGACACGGGTCAGACATGGTGTAACAGTACGTAGTATTTAAGGATACCCCCCCCCCCCCATCCCAGCCCAAGCCCAGCGAAAGAAGCCAAGCCCGGACCACACAGCAAGCGCCTTCGCCAAAAGGGAATCTGCTGTTTCCTATTTCGCCAATTACGAGAGCACGGCTAACGAGGCAGTTCGCAAGGGGGCGTGACAGAGGTGCAAAGTGGGGTGGACGTGCGAGCGTGTGTCGTGTAGGGAGATGAAAAGTGATGTCAGGATGGAGGGGGGGAGGGGGAGGGGGGTAATGAGGATGATAATGCCGGTGGGGGAAAAGAGGAGGTGGAAAGGAGGAGGGAGGGAGGGGGAGAAGGAGGAGAGGAGAGGAGGAGAGAGAGAGAGGAGAGAGAGAGAGAGAGAGAGAGAGAGAGATGGAAATAATACAATAATGTGAATATGTGATGTCAGGATGGGGGGGGGGAGATAATGATAATGATAATGCTGGTGGGCGAGGGAGGGAGGGAATAGGGGGGGAGCAAGAGAGGGCAGGAGAAAAATAGTGGGAAAGAGAGAGAGAGAGAGAGAGAGAGAGGAGAGAGAGGAGAGAGAGAGAGAGAGAGAGGAGAGAGAGAGAGAGATGAGAGAGAGAGGGGAGAGGGAGAGAGAGGAGAGAGAGAGAGAGAGAGAGAGAGAGAGAGAGAGAGAGGACAAGGTGAGATGGAAATGATATAATTTTGGGGGAGGGATGATCTGTGATAGTGAGAAGGAAAGTAATAAAAGGGAAATTAAAAATAAATGAATAAAAAATAATAGCAAAAATTTTAAAACAGTTTTTAATGATAATAATGATGATAATGAATAATACCTTTAAAACCAATAAAAAACAATAGTGTGTAAATAAAATACCAAAAAACAATAAGATAACCAGATAATAATAATAATGAAAAATAAAAATTTAATTTAGAAATAAGATAAAAATTTAATATTAACAGAAATAATGATATTAATCTTTTATCTATAGAAATTTTTAACGTAGTGATGAAACATTACGGGTAATTATGTTTTAGAACAATGAGTTTAATGGTAAGGTTTAAGAACTAAAAAACAATGATAAAGATGATGGGCGATAAAAAAGTAACAGACTAGCAATGATAACAATAATGATAATAAAAATTTAACTTTTGAAAAACCCCAAAAAGAAAATTTTAAGGAATCCCTCAAAAGGCGACAAAAAGTTTAAGATGTACCCGCGGGGCGCTTTCCCGTCGGGGTTCGTTTTTCAGAAGGCATCAGCGGGGCTTTTCCCGGCCCAATACATGCCCCAAGGGAACGGATTTTTCTGTCTTTTATGACAAAATCCCCCCTAAAAAAAAAAGCTCGGGACAAAATTCCCCAAAGTAAATATGAGACGCAAGCCTCGTCTGTCTATCACAGCCAATCCTGAGCCATATCCCCACACCATTTTTTTTCAGTTGCTGTCTAAAACGAGTCCGACCTGTCCCTCGTTCGTCTCTCATAATCGAAACAAGTCTACGACGTATCATATCCCCAACACATCTGGTCTTCATGATTAAGTCCACCACAAATCAAGGATACTTCCCGCGTCTGTCTGTCGTAACCAAGGCCAAATCAAGTCCAAAACATATAAATTTGTTCGTTTAAATTTAAATTAAATGTCATTCCAGAAAAGTTTTTAACAAAAACCCCCGAGATAGGGGAGAGAGAGATAGACAGAAAGATAGTGTAGATAGACAGAAAGAAGATAGACAAAGATAAAAAGATAGATAGAGAGAGAGAGAGAAGAGGGGGAGAGAGGAGAGAAAAGGGGAGGAGAGATCGCCCGTTAAAAAAACAAAAAAAAAAGAAGAAAGGGAAAAAAAAAACATTTAACTAAGAACAGAGACATGAAGAAGGGGAAAAGGAAAAGAAAAGGAAATGAAAGAGAAAAAGGGAAACCCCGAGACCTTTCCCTTTGGGGACGCCCCTCCTGCTGGGCTTCAAGGCCCGGACTCAGGAATCCGCGAATTTCCCGAGAACGGAGGATAAAAATCGGGCGAGGGGGGGGGGAGGGGGGGGGGGAAAAGGAAGGGATTTTCCCGTGCAGACAGGGCTGACGGAAGAGAAAGACAGGGTTTTGTTAGTGTGTGTGAAATACATTTTGGGTATATAAATGTAATTATTAAGTATATATATCCAAAAAATAATACCTAATAAATATATATACATTATATAATTTTATTTTATATAAAATTATATATAAATATTATATATATATATATATATATAAAAGAGAGACAGAGACCGAAACAGAGACACAAAAAGTAAGAAAAGCAGAGGCATCGAGAGCGCGAGAACGAAACTGGATTCCCGGACATCGTAGCGAGAGATCACAAAAGAAAGAAAGAAGGAAAAAAAAAACAAAAAAAAAAAAAACAAAAAAAAAACAAAAAAAACCCCAAAAAGGGAAGCAAGGCCGGGAAAGCACGCCCCCCGGAAAATTCCCCGAGGCCCGAGAACGCTTCCTAAAGGGGATTCCCGTTTATCATTGGGAAAAGCTCCCACCGCCGCCTCCTGCGTCGAGATAAGGATCGCCCCGCCCCGGGGACAATGAAAGCCGGGCCCTTTTCGTATCGGGGGGAAATTTACTGTGTGTCTGGTTTCCCCCCCCCCCCCCCCCCTCGCTCCCCATTCGAGTCCTTTTCCCCCTTCCCAAATTTTCCCCCCCCCCCCCCTTTTTGGCCTCTTTTCTTTCCACTTCCCTTTTGAAAACCCCCTTCCTTTCTACCCCCTTTTTCCCCCCTACAACAAATCATTTATAATCCCTTTCCCCCATTTTTCCCATTTTCCCTTTCCCCCGCCCTTTACCCTTTTCCCCCCCTTCATCCCCCGCCCCCCCTTTTCACCCAAACTTCCCGGCCCCTTTCCCCCCCCTCCAAACCTCCTAAACCCCTCTATCTCTCCCTCTCCAACCCCCTCTATCCTCCCTCACCCATCTATCTCGCCCTCCTCCTCCCCTCTTCCCCCCCCCCACCATCCCCCCCCCCCGCCCAACCCCCCCCCCCGCCCTCCCCCCCCCCCCGCCCGCCCTCCCTCCCCCGCCCTCCCCCTCCCCCATCAAGATAAGGCGATGGCTATCTCCCAGCAAATGCTCCTCGGCCCTCGACTCCCTCGGCAGGAATGAGTCGCCGGCGTCTGTCATGGCCGGCCGAGTGTGACAGATCTGGCGAGTAATTCAGTGATTCATACTTCGGTTGGGATGCTTCATCAGCGGGAGGGAGGGGCGGGGGGAGGGGCGGGGGGAGGGGCGGGGGAGGGGCGCGGGGAGGGAGGGACGGGGGAGAGAGAGGGAGGGACGGAGACAAGAGGGAGAGAGGGAAGGAGAAAGAGGAAAAGAGAGAAAATGAGAAGAGTCAGATAGCTAGATTTAAAAAGAGAGGGGAGAGAGAGAGAGAGAGAGAGAAGAGAGAGAGAGAGAGAGGAGAGAGAGGGGAGGAGAGAGAGAGAGAGAGAAGAGAGAGGAAGATATATATATATATTTATATATATAATATATATATATAATATATATATATATATATATAATATATATATAACATATATATATATATATATACAAAATAATTATATATATATATATATATATATAATATAATATATTTTATCTTATATAATATAGAGAGAGAGAGAGAGAGAGAGAGAGAGAGAGAGAGAGAGAGAGAGAGAGAGAGAGGAGGAGAGAGGAGAAAGGAGCGATGTACAAGAGAGGAAAAAAATGAAGGAGAAATACCGAAGGATCAGAAAGAGAAAGGAAAAAGGAAGATGGAAACAGAGAGAAATGGGAGAGACAAAAGGAAGAAAAGGAATACGAAAAACGGAGAAAGGTGAAAGCAAAAGAAGCAAGAGAAAGAAAAGAAACGAAATAAAAGAAGCGAAGAAAAAAGAAAAAAAGGAGGAAAGAGAAAAAAACTGAGATAACGGGGAGAAAGAAGCAAATTAGATAAAGGAGATAAGAGGGAGAGAATGGAGACAGGAAGAGAAAGATTATGAAAAGAAAGGAGAAATAAAGAACAGAGGAAAAGAGAAGTAAAGGGAAATCGAAGGAGAGAGAGAATGAATTAAAGAGAGAAAGGAGGAGGAAGGGAGTTAGACACAGAAGGAGACGGGAAGGAGAGAAGAGAAGAAAGAGAAGACAAGAAGAAGGAGAGAGAGAGAGTAGAAAGAAAAAAGAAGGAAGAAGGAAAGAGAGATTAAAAAGAGAACGAAGGGAGAATACAAGAGATTAGAAAAACGAGGAAGAAAGAAAGAGAAAGATTAAGAAGAGAAGGAGACGAGAGGGAGAGAGATTAGTGCGAAAAGGGAGGAAGAAGAAGAGAGCGATTAGAAAGAGCAAGAGACGAGAAGGAGAAACAGATTGGAAAGAGAGTGAGGGAAGAAGGGAGGTGAGAAGGAGACGAGAAAGAGAGAGAGAGAGATTAGAAGGAGAGTGAGGGAAGAAGGGAGATGAGAAGGAGACAAGAAGGAGAGAGACTAGAAAGAGGGAGGAAGGAAAAATAGATTAGGAAGAGAAGGAGCAGAAGGAGAGAGACTAGAAAGAGACTAAAGGGAGAAGGAGACGAGACGGAGAGGAGGCAGAGGCGAGGAGAGGACTGAGCCAACAGTCTCGCCCGAACGGCTGTTCTTGTGTTAATTGCCGGATAAAACTCGTATCCTCATTTAATTGATTATTTGGGTGATTTAGATGAGGAGTCTGATAATGAGGAAATTTGATAGCACGATCCGGGGCTGATGCAACCTGATTTAGTGTGTCTGCAGCATCCGAGCGCCCTGCCAATTAATCTTAATAGTTGTATTTCATCCCGATCGCTCGCTCTGCTGACACACGGGAGGCGCCCCTTTTCATTACTGAGGGAGGCGCACGGGGCTTGATAACCATCGCCTGGTATGTAAATATATCGGACTAAATTATCACCTTCGGAAGGGAGATTAGATCCCGGATGAGTTAAGAGGCATCATTCCAGATTTTTTTTTATGAAGCGGGGAATGCTTTTTGGAAAAATTTTGAGCAAAAATTTTTTTTTTTTTTCGAATGTTCGGCGTAACGTGGATTTTTTTTTTTTTTAGTTAGAATGTTAGTAAGGAAGTGTTTCTAGTTATTACACACAGACAAACAAGAAAGAAGAGATTATAGTAAAGGATTTTTCTTTGAAATAGCCAATAAAACTGCACTAAAATGCTAGCTTGCAGATATTTGAATCTACAAGTTTCACCCAACTGCGCGGTTGGCGGCGTGAAATCTGCCCAGAAATGCAACAAAAGCTTTTTAGTGAGAACGAAGATCCTCATCTGAGCCGCTCGTGATGCGACGCAGATAAAACTAGCTCATTATGAAACAACAAACCACAGTAATGAAGTTTTTTTTTTTTTTTATTTTACTTTTTTGCTTTTAGCGGATTACAACGAAGGCGACGGAGGTGAGGCAGCCATACGATGCGACGCTGTCAGCTTTACGAAACAATAAAACGTTGTAATGATAAAAAAAAAGAAAAAAATCCTTTTTTTTTCTTTGAGTTGGGTTGTCACCACAGGGGAGCGGCGGCGGCCTCATCCACATGGGAATTTTAACCCTTTCGCCGCGAGGGAACGGAGGGTTGCAGGGGTTTATTTTCATTATAAACTTTTTTTGTTTTTTTTTCCCCCCTTCCCCTCGCCCCGGGGAAGTTGGGTGGATTTAAAGTTAGCTTAAATAACCAGGTTTGGTTTTGGGTTATTTGGGGATGAAGTTGGCCGGGTGAGAAAACAAAGCCCCTTTCCCTCAAAACCTAACTTCAAGCACCAACCTGTCTCTGGAGGAACATTAAAATCGCAAAGCCTTAACCAAACTTGCCTGAAGTTCAGTTCAACCTTAACACAACCTCTCCGGAGAGATACACTGATAAGGTTCGCAAATCTTCACCCAAACCGACTGAAATCGGACCAGGGAGGGGCGGCGGGTTCGGCGCATCAGCTGATCGCAGGACCTCCGCTCCCTCCCGCCGGCGCGCCCTTCGTCTGCCAAGGAGGCCAGCTGCTCGATCCTCCTTCCGATAGTTTCCGGAGACACGCTCTGGCGGACAAGGCGGCACGGCCCTCCCCTCCTCCTCCCCCTCCTCCTCCTCCTCCTCCCCCCCTCCTCCTCCTCCTCCTCCTCCTTCTCCCCTCCTCCCCCCTCCTCCCCCCCCCCCCTCCCCCTCCTCCTCCTCCCCTTCCCCTCCTCCTCCTCCTCCTCCTCCTTCCTCCTCCTCCCCTCCCCCTCCCCCCCCCTCCCCTCCTCCTCTTCTTTCCCTTCTCCTCCTCCCCCCCTTTTTTTTTCTTCTTTTCTTCCCCCCTTCTTCTTTTCTCCTCCTCCTTTCTTTTTCTTTTTTCCCTACTTCTTTTTTATTTTTTCTTCTTCTTTTTTCTTCTCTTTTTTCTTTCTTTCCCCCTTTTTTTCTTTTTTTCTTTTATTTTTTCTTTCTTCTTTTTTTTCTTTTTCCTTTTTTTCTTTCTCCTTTTCCTCTTTTTTTTTTTTTTTTTTTTCTTTCCCTCATTTCTTCTTTCCCCTTTCCTTTTCCCCTTTTTTTTTTCTCGTCTTTTTTTCTTTTTCCCTCTTTTTTCTTCTTTGCTTTTTTTCTTTCTTTTTTTTTTTTTTTTCCCTTTATTTTCTTTTTTTATTGTTGTTATCGCAATTGCTATTATCATTATCCTCATTATTCCTATCACTGTTAACACCAAGACCAAATAGATGGTGAGATAGGAAATGCAAGGTAGATAGATAGATTTTAGATAAATATGGTGATTAATAGATAGATAGAGAGATACACACACTTGCAACCATACACACATACAAACACACACAAGGCAGAGAGTGAGTGAGGAGAGAGAGAGAGAGAGAGAGAGAGAGAGAGAGAGAGAGAGAGAGAGAGAGAGAGAGAGAGATGGATAGACAGATAGACAGACAGATAGATAGTTAGATAGATAATAGAAAAATAGATAGATAGATAGATAGATAGATAGGAGAGAGAGAGAGAGAGAGAGAGAGAGAAGAGAGAGAGAGAGAGAGAAACAGGAATGAGGTTTTCACTTCACAAGAACTCGACGCTCCCGAAATGTTTCTGCCGATCGAGCAAGCATACCTTCCCCTCGAGAGATAAAAAAATGTGAGAAAAAACAAGAAACGAGAAAAGAAATAGAACAAGAAGAAGAAGAAGAAAAGGGAAGAGAAAGAAGAGGAAAAAGATGCAGCAAAAAAAAACACTATAACAACGGAGATAGAAAATACTGAAAAATTGAATATGAAGAGGAAGATGAACAATACGAAGGATGATGAAGAGAATATAAAAGAAAAAGAAGATAATGATAATGAGGATGATGATAACGAAGAAGAAAACGAAAGAAGGCAAGAAGAAAAAAAAATGATGATGACAAGGTTAACGAAGAAGAAAAAGACGTGAATACTTCTAGCCTTTTCTGAGGAACAGGAATGAAACAAGAATGTCCAGAGAGAGAGAGAGACAAAAAAAGAAATAAAGGAAGAAAGGAAGAGGAAAAAGAGAGGATGACATGAGGTAGAAACATAAAAAAATTGAATTAATTAAAATAATAATGATAACAATGATAATCGAAGTAATGATAATAATATTAATGATGATAATGATATTGATAATGATGATGACTATAATATTAATGAAATGATGAAATAATGATAACAAATAGTAATAGAAATAGTAATAAAAAGTGCGAATAAAGGAACGAAGAAAAAAATCCGAGAGAAGAGGAGAAAAATAAATTGAAACGAGAAAAATAATATAAAACGAAGATATTGAAAGACGAATGAAAAAGTAAAGAGACGGAGATATATGAGAAAGTTGGATTATAGAAGATAAATCAGAAGAAAAATGAAGAGACAAACAAGAAAGAATAAATACAGAAATATAGGTAAGTAACTAAACGTACAGAAATATTAGAAGCCCATTTAGTAAAGCACAGAGAAAATACACCCAGATGGATTATAGAAGATAGAACAGAAGGAAAATGAAGAGAAAAACAAGAGGAAGAATAAACAGAGAAATATAGACGATTAAATAAACGAATAAAGACATTAAGAGCCCCCTTGGCAAGCCCAGAGAAAATACGTGAAGTTCAGGAGACTCGCATGAAAACGAATTCAAAAACATGTCTCCAAGTACCGCCGAATGCTTTCGAGAACAGGCAAATTAATTAGTTACATTTTTGCATGCAAGAACCCAGGCTCAGGTATTTCTTAATGCATATATCATGTAAATAGAGCGATATTCAGTTCTCCTTATACACCTGCGAGAAAGATACCATGTTGTGCTGAGGGAGAGCTCCTTATACTTATGATTATATTTCGGCATATTCCTGTCCGTATTTCTGGTCCTCTTGTATCTCTCACATTCAGTTCGCTCTATATTTTCACCGATATTTAGATTTTTACACATTTTCCTTTGATATTTAACTCTCCTTATATTTTCACTGATAATGTAGTGCTCTGTATATTTGCCCTGACACTAAATACTTTCGAGTACTTAGAGTTCCTCTGATTTCTCTAGATACAGATTTCTCCTTATATTCTCCAGAAAGTAAACCTTTTTATTTCTATTTTGGACTAAACTCTCCCTATTTATCTCGGCATCTCCATACATTTCTCCAAGGTTGTGCCTCCTTATAATTCTCCCGATGCTAAAGTCTCCTCATACTCCACCTGATACTGAATCCTCTTTACAGTTCTTCTGATACCTAATCTCCCTTTCTCCTGATACCTAATCTCCCTTAAATTTCTCCTCATACATAATCTCCCTTATATTTCTCCTGATACCTAATCTCCCTCACATTCCTCCTGATACCTAATCTCCTGCTAATGCACCCGTGAAACAGACACGGAAATTCTATTGATTGTATCCAAGTTGCAGAGAAATAACTGCAAGCGATTGAGGGCGAGTGAGGGCGGCCGCGAAGGAATGCCACGGAGTCTGAAGGGGGGGGATAGCGCGGAGAGGAGAGATGGGTAGATAGAGAGAAAGAGAGAGGGAAAGGGAGGGAGAGGCGGGTAGAAGAATGGGCGGAAAAGAGAAAAAGGGTGAGGGAAGAGAGAGAGAGAGAGAGAGAGAGAGAGAGAGAGAGAGAGAGAGAGAGAGAGAGAGAGAGAGAGAGAGAGAGAGAGAGTGAAGGAGAGAAAGAGAGAGAGAAAGAGAGAGACAAACAGAGACAGACAGACAGACAAACAAACATACAGACAGAGAAGGGTGAAAAAAAGAAAAAAAAAAACGTAGATAGAAATAATGAATAAAAGGCCCACAGTAAGCAACGAAAACCGCCAGGAGGTAATCGGAAGCCTCTCGCAGGATCGGCGATTCCACGGCACGCGGCTGATGCTGCGCCTCCCTCTTCCCCTTCGTCTTCTTCTTCTTTCACATTCCCTCCCCTTTCCTCTTCTTCTTCTTCGTTCACTTCCTTTTCTTCTTTTATAT
>NC_051391.1:4515531-4518031 GCF_015228065.2 Penaeus monodon | reverse complement strand
GTCAGTGTTGGCATTGTTATTATTATTATTGCTTTTATTGTTATTGTTATTATTGTTATTGTTATCACTGTCATTGTTGTTATTCTTCTTATTATTATTGTTTTTATTGTTACTTTCATTATTGATATTGTTATAATTGTTACTGTTATTATTGTTATTCCTTTTATTGTTACTGACATTCTTATTTTTATTATTGTTATTGTAATTATTGTTGCTGCTATTATTATCATTAACATCATTATCTTTATTATTATTGTTGTTGTTGTTGTTCTTGTTATTATCATTAATATTATTATCTTTATTATTGATATTATTACTATTTATTATTATCATTATCATTATCATTATTATTATTATTATTTATTATTATTATTACATTTACTCTTCTTTGTCTTCCTCTTTTTTTTTGCATTTTTTATATCATCATATTATTTCATCTATTCTTCCACTTCTTCTCCCTTTTCTTCTTCTCATCCTCCTCGCCTTCTTCAATTTCTTCTTCTTCTTTTCCCTTTTCTTCGTTTTCCTCCTCCTCCTCTTCTCCTTCCTTCCCCTCCTCCTCCTCCTTCTTAATTCCTTCTCTACATATTTATATTTTCATTTTTCTTTCTCTCTGTTCTTAAATACTACATGAAAAGTTTTTCTACATCGAGTCTCTTGCGAAACTGGGCTGCATTTCATTTAAAAAGACGACGTAAGATTGCCTGTAGTGGGAGAGCGTATGAGTCAATCTTTCCCCAAATACAAACAGATAAACGAGATTAACAAAAGTAGCAACAGTAATATTATTTATTTATTTTTTTTTTTTT
Organism: Penaeus monodon; assembly: GCF_015228065.2. Lineage (NCBI taxonomy): Eukaryota > Metazoa > Arthropoda > Malacostraca > Decapoda > Penaeidae > Penaeus > Penaeus monodon. The sequence goes on along the minus strand of NC_051391.1, from coordinate 4,517,222 downwards.
CGATTTATTTATTTTTTTATAACACTCCTACTCTATTCCCGTAGCAAGAACACACTACATACGCACACAAACACGCACACATAAAAGCATACACACTCACACTAACACACACAGACACCCCCCCCACACACACACACACTTAAAAACTCAAGAATTACGAAGACAAACTCCTCCATCATAATAACAACAACATCATCGTCCCAACAGCAACAAGAACAGCAAGAGCAGCAGGAAAAGCAAGAACACAAGAACAATAAGAACAACAAAAAGCAAGAACATCAAGAACAACTAAAACAACAAGAACAGCAGAGCCAACAAGAGCAGAACAGCAGTAAAAGGGGACCTGCAGGGCGATGGTATGACGTCAGCAGATTTTTTCAAAAGCAGAAAGATCATTCCGAAGAAAACCTGTATTAAATTATCTCGAAATATCCCCCAACGAGAAACTTTATATTCAAACTTTTTTTTTTATAGATAAATTCACAATCATGTGTCTTACATTCAAACAACCTTCGCATTAAAAGAAACCCTATGCTTTAAATATCTTTAAATATTCCATTTTTCCCTTCAAATCATAGGAATTTCTAAGCGGATTAAAGTGCTTTTGAGGTCGTGTTATCGAAATACCAAGGACGCACTTACTGGGAAACTTTCCACGCTCGTGCTCTTAAACACCAAGCAAATACAGGCGCAAAAAATACAACAACAAATAAAATAACAAAAAAAAAAGCGGATATTCTTGTTTTGAGGGAGCGAGGGGGAGGAAGGGAGGAGGGGGAAGGGGGGAGAGGGAGAGGAGGGGGGGTTCTGTTGGTGAATTATTTTAACATTTTCCAAGTTTGCATTTTTAACAGACGGAGGAATGTTTTTGCTTTTTTGTTTGGTTTGCCTCTTTCTTTGCTTCTTCATTCCTCCCTTGTCTCTCTGTCTATCTACTGCTGTTTCCTTCTCGGTTCTCTCTCTCCTCTCCGTCTCTCTCTCTCTTGCTTCTCTTCTTCGTCCTCTCCTCTTTCTTTCTTCTCTCCCCCTCTCTCCTCTCTTCTCCTCTCTCTCTCTCTCTTCTCTCCTCTTCTCTTCTCTTCTTCCTATTGTCTTCCCTTTTCTTCTCCTCTCTATCCCTTTCTCCTTTTTCTCCATACCCTCCTCCCTCCCTCCCTCTCCCCTTCCCTCCGCCACACACAAACAACGGCCCTGCATTATTAAATTCTGTGCCCATTATATAAATCGATGATTTAAATCAACTCATTGATTTTAGATGTGATAATGTTAATATTGATTAACCAGGGCTGTTGGTAATCAACATCTTGAATTGCTGATGTTAAGAGATACCGACCGCCGGGCGACAGGGCCTTAAACATGAGGCTTGGAAGACGCTTGTTATATAAGGCCTTATGCTCTGTAAGGTACTTCTGGGTAAGGTACAGAATACTGGAGGGGATGTGGAAGTGTGTGTGTATGCGGAAGACTACACAAGCATGGACGTAAATGCATACACACGAGAACAAGAACACACATTGACACACACACCACGCATACGCATCTATCTAGCTATCTGACTATCTATCTCAACATACGTATATATACATATATGAATAGATATAGTATAATATAATATAATATATAGTAGAAGAAGTAAATTGAGAAGTAGGAGAAAGAAGGAAAGAAGACAATAAAGATGAAAAAAAAAAGGG
>NC_051391.1:4510500-4515431 GCF_015228065.2 Penaeus monodon | reverse complement strand
GGTCTCTTCCTTATCTCTCTCTTCCCCCCACATTCCTCCACCACAGCCCATCACGCCCCTCACCCCTCCTCCCTCTCCCCTTCCCCTCTTTCTCCAATCCCTCTTCTCTTCCCCAATCCCCATTCCTCCCCCGCAGTCCTTTAGCTCTCTCACCCCTCCTCTTCCCCTTTCTTTCTTGCCATCTCCATTACCTCATCCTCCCTTCCCCTCCCTCCCCCTCCCCCCCCCCCTTCCATCATCCCACTCTCGAGAATTTTGTAGCACCCGTACCTCTCCCTCTCCGCCTCCCCCACCCACCACACGAAATCGCACCTTCGCTCCTCAAACTGTGGCGGCAATTTGACCTCAGGGGTTGACCCCCGCCGCTGTTAGGGTCACTGCTATCATCTCCAGGGCCGGTGTCAGAAAGCGACCTTTTGGGTGGGGGAGAAAAGTGCTTTCGGTGCCACATCTCGTGATGGTGACCTCTCTCTGGCATGTCACTCTTGCTGGCTCTTTTCATCTCTATATGTCTCTCTCACTCTTCTCCAGCTCGCCCCCCCCCCCCTCTCTCTCTCTCTCTCTCTCTCTCTCTCTCTCTCTCTCTCTCTCTCTCTCTCTCTCTCTCTCTCTCTCTCTCTCTCACTTCCCCTCTTCTCTTCCTCCCCTCTTCTCTCATCTTTCTCTCTCTCTGTCTTTCTCTCCCTCCCCCCACCCTCTCTCCCCTCAGCATCTCCAACCATTATCTCTTGCAGCTGACGACCAAGGTGATGATAGCAATTTGTTGTTTCACGCATTACAGTGCCATTACAGCAACGGCGGTGTCGGTGGGTGTCAATCCTCTCTCTCTCTCTCTCTCTCTCTCTATCTCTCCCTCTCTCTCGCTCTCTCTCGCTCTCTCTCCCTCTCTCTCTCTCTCTCTCTCTCTCTCTCTCTCTCCCTCTCTCTCTCTCTCCCTCTCTCTCTCTCCCTCTCTCTCTCGCTCTCTCTCCTCTCTCTCTCTCTCCTCATCTCTCTCTCTCTCCCCCTCTCTCTCTCACTCTCTTTCTCTCTCTCGCCTCTCTCTCTCTCTCTCTCTCCTTCTCTCTCTCTCCTCTCTCTCCTCTCTCTCCTCTCTCTCTCTCTCTCTCTCTCTTTCTCTCTGTCTCTCACTCTCTCCTCTCTCTCTCTCTCCCTTCCTCTCTCTCTCTCTCTCATCTCTCTCCTCCCCTCTCTCCTTCTCTCCTTCCTCTCTCTCTCTCTCTCTCTCTCTCTCTCTCTCTCCTCTTTCTTTTTTCTCTCTCTCTCTCTCTCTCTCTCGCTCCTCCTCCTCCTCCTTTCCTCCTCCTCCTCTTCCTCTTCCTCCTCTTACTCCTCCTCCTCCTCCTCCTCCTCCCCTTCCTCCTCTTCCTCTTCCTCCTCCTTCCTCTTCCTCTCTCTTCCTCTTCCTCCTCCTCCTCCTCCTCCTCTTCCTCTTCCTCCTCCTCTTCATCTTCCTCTTCCTCCTCCTCCTCTTCTCCCTTCCTCCTCCTCCTTTTCCTCCTCTTCCTCCTCCTCCTCTTCCTCCTCTTCCTCTTCCTCCCTCCTCTTCCTCCTTCCTCCTCTTCCTCTTCCTCCTCTTCCTCCTCTTCCTCCTCCTCCTCTTCCTCCTCTTCCTCCTCTTCCTCCTCCTCCTCCTCCTCTTACTCTTTCTCTATTCTTTCTCTCTCTATCTATCGATATACATGACTATATATGTATATGTGTGTATATATAAATAAATGAATAAATATTAATAAATATACAAGTAAATAGATAAGTAAATAAATAAAGAGATAGATTTTTTTTTTCTTTTTTTCTTTTTTTTCTGTGTCAGTGTATCTGCTCTCGTTCTCTCCTCCAGCTCCGCTTCGCCTCTCCACTCCGTCCTGTGCTCGTCCCTTATTTCATACTCCTTCCTTCTGCCCTTCCCCTCTCTTTTATTCCTCCCCGCCTCTCCCTTACGCCCTTATTCCTCTCCCCTTTCCCCCAAAGGCCCCCTTTCCCCTCCCTCTCTTCCCCTCTCTCCTTCCCCTTCCCTTTCTCTCTCTCTCTCTCTCTCTCTCTCTCTCTCTCTCTCTTTCTCTCTCTTCTCTCTCTCTCCTCTCCCCTCTCTTTCCCCTCTCCCTCCCTCTCCCCTCTCTCCCCTCTCTCTCCTCTCCCTCTCTTTTCTCCCCCTCTTTCCTTTCCCCTTTCTCTCTCTCTCTCTCTCTCTCTCTCTCTCTCTCTCTCCTCTCTCTCTCTCTCTCCTCTCTCTCTCTCCTCCTCCTCCTCTTCCTCTCTCTCTTCTCTCTCTCTCTCTCTCTCTCTCTCTCTCTCTCTCCCCTCTCACTTCACCCTCTCCTCTCTCTCTCTCCCCTCTCTCCCCTCTCTCTTCCCCTCTCTCTCTCTTTTCTCCCCTCTCTCTCTTTCTCTCTCCTTTTCTCTCTCTCTCTCTCTCTCTCCCCTCTCTCTCTCTCTCTCTCTCCCTCTCGCTCACTCTCTCTCCCTCTCTCTCTCTCTCTCTCTCTCTCTCTCTCTCTCTCTCTTTCTCTCTTTCTCTATCTCTCAGTGAATCTATCCATCTATCTATCTCATTCGTTCTCTCTCCCTCTCTCTCTCTCTCTCTCTCTCTCTCTCTCTCTCTCTCTCTCTCTCTCTCTCTCTCTCTCTCTCTCGCTCCCTCTTTCTCTTCTCTCTTTCTCACTCACTCCCTCCCTTCTCTCTCTCTTTCTCCCTTCCTCCCCCTCTCCCCTCTCTCTTCCTTTCTCTCCTTACCTCCTAGTTCACACCTGCTCTCGCCTATGTTGATTTCTTGCAGCTGTCACTTTGCTGCAGGCTGTAGATGGCGGTACCAGATGGAATTGTCAAACTGCAGATTGCATAACAATGTTGCAGGGCGTGGGATGCTGCAACTTGGAGGGCTCATCATGGTGACTGATGCTCTGGCTTGATGCGAAAGGAGGATTGATGACTGAATGTTGCATGTTGAGAACTTTGCAATGAAAATGGGCTATGTTTATTATGATGATGGTGATAACAGTAATGAATGATAATGATGATGATAATAATAATGATAATAATAGTAATAATGGCAATGAGGATAATGATAATAATGAAAATAAAAATAGCAATGATAATGCTAATATGATAATAATAATAATAACAATGGCAGCGATAATGATGATAATTACAATAATGATAATTAAAAAAATATAATAACAATGATCATGAAAAGGAAATTAATAATAAATAATAATAATAATAATAACAATACTGATGATAATAATAATGATAATAATAATGAGAACAATAATTATCATTATATTAAAAATAGAATCAATAATAATAACAAAAGTAATAATAGTAATGATAATAACAAAAAGGATAACACACAGACCCTCACATCTCAGACGCAGAACCATGTCCGCGAATAACCAGCCATAACGCTAATATCCAGCAAAAGAACATGGAACGAAAAAAAGCGAAACGATCCGAGACCCGAACGAAACGCCCCCCCCCACTCCCCCACACAACACCCCCCTCCGCCTCCCCCTCTTCCCCACTCCCCTCACCCCCTCTGCCAACACCCCTCCCCCGCCTCCCCCATCCCCCCCCCGCCCCATTTCACGTCGGTAAAGAGGCAAAAACAAGGGCTGATGAAGAGCGACCACGAAGCCACTCGGGCGGCCTCGACGTGGGGGGCTTGGGGGGAGGGGGGGAGGGGGAGGGTGGAGGGAGGGGGGGAGAGAGAGAGATAAAGAGAGAGAGAGAGAGAGAGAGAGAAGAGAGAGAGAGAGAGAGAGAGAGGGAGGGAAAGAGAGAGAGAGAAGAGAGAGGAGGGAAGAGAGGGAGAGAGAGAGAGAGAGAGAGAGAGAGAGAGCGAGAGAGGGAGGGACAGAGAGAGAGAGAGAGAAAGAGAGAGAGAGAGAGAGAGGTTTTCCCTTGGTGGTCCGTCTTTCCTATTTTCAATAAGTGGAAAGAAAAGGGCAAAGAAAGAAGAGGAAGAAAGTAACGGAGGAAAGTTGAACAAACAGATGAAAGCGACAAAGATCAGAGGATGAGGAAGAGGAAGAGAAGACAAAGAAAACGGAAAAAGACCTAAATATAAGAATAATGAAATAACTAAAATCAAGAAGTAAAAGAAGTAGAAGAAAAAGAAAGAGAAATTAAAGAGAAGAAGCAGAAGCAGAAGAAGAAGAAGAAGAAGAAGAAGAAGAGGAAGCAGCAGAAGAAGAAGAAAAGAAAAAGAAGAAAAAGGGAGAAAAAACAAAGAGAAGTAGAAGATGAAGTAGAGAGAAGGAAAAAAGGGGGGGGAAAAGGGAAGGGGGGAGCGAGGGGGGAGGGGGGGAAAAAGGGGGGGGGGGGGGGGGGGGGAAAAAAGGGAAAGGATGGAAAAAAGGGGGCCCGGGGGGGGGGGAGGGGTGGGGGGTGTAAGGGGGGGGGGAAAAAAAAGAGGGGGAAAGGGAAAAAGGGGAAAAAAGAAAAAGATAAGGAAAAGAAAGGGGAAACGGTGAAGGGAAAAAGGAAAAGGGGGAGGGGAGAAAAAGGGGGAAAAAGGAAAGGGGAGAAGGGGAGGAAAAAGGAGAAGAAAGGGGGGGGGGTTTTTGGGGGGAAGGGGTTTAAGGAAGAAGGGAAAAAAAGGGAAAAAAAAGGGGAAGGGGAAGGAAGGGGGGAAAAGGGGGAAAAGGGGAAGGGAAAGGGGGGGGGGGGAAAAAGGGGAGAGGAAAAAAGGGGCCGAAGGGGGGGCGCGGGGGGAAAAGGAAATGGGGGGAAAGGGGAGAAAGGGGAGAATGAAAAAAAAAAGGGCGGACGGGGAGGGAGGGGAACGGAGGGGGAAACGAGAGCAGTTTAAAACTGACACAAAAAAAAAAAAAAAAAAAAGAAGAAAAAAAAAAAAAAAAAAAAAAAAAAATCTATTCTTATTTATTTATTTAATATTTTTAATTGTATATTTTTTAAATTATTATTTATTT
>NC_051391.1:4500500-4503000 GCF_015228065.2 Penaeus monodon | reverse complement strand
TTATCTTTTTGTGTTTTTTAATTGCACTGCGTCAAAAAATATGCAACGTGTAATAGGGCATGTGAGGCAGATGTAACAGTGATGGGCCTTCAAACCCCCGGGAGATCACAGAGCAAAAAAAGGCGCGGGGAGGGAGGCGATGCCATAATTTTAAATGATTATATCATGAATGATGAATAAAATAAAAAGCAAAGTAAATCAAATAGAAAAAGTAAATAAAATTGATTAAAAAAAAAAAGAAAATAGGAAAAAATTTAGAATGAAAGTGATAAATAAGTTGAGTTGATTAACGCAAACTAAGAATAATGAAGTGTAAGAATGATAAGTTAAGATTTAAAGAATGAAAAGGATTTTAGAGGTGGTCGCTTTTGGTACAGAAATGAAAGGGGTTTTTCGTTGACTATCATTTCACGAATAATGTAGCAACGGCAATGGGGGGGACAGAAACTAGTAGTAAATTTTCATAATTCCCTTTATTATCATAATGTCTATGATATTAACACCGATTTTGAAGACGATAAAATAAAGTTTACAAAACAACGAAAGAAGTAATGATAACGAATTTCGTACGAACCATAAAAAGGGTAATAAAGAAAAAAAAAAAAACTAGACAAGGCATCTCACCCCCCCTAAAAAAATGAAGGGGCACATCGCCGCAAAGAATTTCATTTTATCAGAAGAAAAGTTCCCCCGGCGCAACAGGGGAGAAATTGCGCGACGAAAAAAAAGCGCTTGCAAGGAGAAAGGCAAACGCTACATGGGGTGTAATTAGAAGAAAACTGTGGTCAGTATGTATATGTATAATATGTAGTATAATATATATAATATATAATATATATATATTATATATAATATTATTTTATATATATAATGCATATATTATATCTTATCTATATCTTTTCTATATCTATACTATATCTATATCTATACACGAATATATATAGAATTAACACACTATATAATTATGCATATAAAATATATAATATGGGATATAAAATATATAATATTATTAAAATAAATAAATATATATATATATATAAATATTAATTATTTTTTTTTTTTTTTTTTTTTTTTTATATTATTTATTATATTATATAATAATAATAATAATATATATAATTATATATATTATAATTTATATTATGTATATATATAATTTTTTTTATGTTTATTTTATTTTTAAAATTTTTTTTTTTTATTTTTTATTATTTTATTTTTTTTTTAAAGTTTTTTAGATGGTGCCTCCCCCAAATAAAATTTTACCCCTTTTTTAGATTTTTTTGAAAAAAAATAAATTTAATTTTAAAAAATTTATTTTAAATTTTTTGAATTATGGGGAAAAAAAGGAAAAGGAAGATGGTGATCCAAGGGAATTTGAGGGGGGAAAAAATAAGGAAAAAAGGAAGGAGGGAAAGGGAAAAGGAAAGATGAAGGAGGGAATGGGGAGAAGAAGGGAAAAGGGAAAAAATGGTTGAGGGGGGGGGAGGGAGAATGAGGAGCAAGACGAAGAAGGGGAGGAGAAGGAAAAGGAATAATAAACATTTAAACAGAAGTGGTTCGTATCTGCAAGAAACGTAGATTTTTAACCTTTGCAACCCAGTCTTCTTCCACAGAATAATGGCCGCAACAAACACCAAGAGCCAACGGTTGCCTCGTCCTCTTTAAGAAGAAGCGATGTACTAAGTGGCGCTTCTGAAGAGGGAATGAAGAGGGAATGAAGAGGGAGAGGAGGAGGAGGAGGAAGAGGAGGAGGAGGAGGAGGAGGAGGAAGAGGAGGAGGAGGAGGAAGAGGTGGAAGAGGAGGAGGAGGAGGAGGAAGAGGAGGAGGAGACGGATGAGGAGGGGGAGAGGGATGAGAGGGAGAAAGGGGATGGAGGGTGAAGAAGAGGAGGAGGAAAGGAAAAGAGGAAGGGTAGAGGGAGGAGGTGGAGGAGGAGAGGAGGAGAGTTAGAGAGGAAAGGAAAGGAGAAAGCAAACGAAGAAGAACAGGAGGAAGTAGGAGAAGAGGAGGCGGAGTAGCAGAGGAGGACGTGGAAAAAGAGAAGTGAGAGGAGGAAGGGGGGGCGAGCCAGGGGATAGGGAGGGGTGCATGGGGAGGGGGAGCGGGAGGGTCCTAGCGTTTATTTACATCATAATCTTTATTTTCTACCGTGATTTAAGGAGAGCGCGAACGACCATCAATGTCTGTCTTCATAATGTACTTTACTACTAATGAACAGACCAGGCCAGGACACCTTTTATCGCGCCCCCGGACGATAAGCTTTGAAATCTGGCGAAATTTTGTGATTTTTTCCTTCACAAGTTTAGCAGTTCTGAGTCAGCTGTTTCCAAAGATAACGTTCAAGTGCCGGCGATCATCGATCAGACTCCAGCGACAGAATCGAACAGAGATTAGGTATAAAGATTATGCTCGTAAACATTATTTTTAAACTTGAGTTTTTTATCTTTTTAATTTTTAAAAAAACCCCCTTTTTCAGGAAAAAAAACCACAAAAAAAAAT
>NC_051391.1:4484827-4492193 GCF_015228065.2 Penaeus monodon | reverse complement strand
TTTTATATTATTATATTTTTATTATTATTATTATTTTTTTAAATTTATTATTTTTTAATTTTTATTATTTTTATTATTATTTTTTTTTATTTATTTTTTTAATTTTTTTAATTTTTAATTTATTATTATTATATTATTATTTATTATTTTATTTTATTATTATTTTTATTAAAATTATTAATATTATTTTTATTTTTTATTATTTCTTTTTCATATTATTTTTTCTTTATCATTATTATCTTATTTATCTTTATCATCATCCTTATCACATTATCTTTTTTGTTATTTTTATTTTGATTTTTTTATTATAATTTTTCATTTTTATCATTTTTATTTTTATGTTTATCCCATCGTCATTTTATTAAAAACACTTTACAATTTTTTTTTCAGTTTCATAAAAATATTTTTAAATTTTTTGGTTTAGAATTATTATTATTATCGCGATTTGTATTATAAACATTTATTTATACTAAGTATTTAATGGCAATTTTTCACATTTTGGTGTCATATTTATTTTCCCCCTACGTTGCAAAATTACCAAATACAAATTTAGATTGTTGGAACGGACTCTCCTGATTCAAGTTAAGCTACCTTGCTTATATCAAATGGTTATTAAAAGTTATAAGTAAATCTAATTTGTATCACTTATTCTACAGGTTGTCGAACCAAGGCAAACATTCCGTATATGGACACCCCCGCACCCCCCCCCCCTCTAATAAAAGAAAGAAAGAAAGAAAAGAAAGAATAAAAGAATAAGAAAATAAAAAGAAGAAGAAGAAGAAGAAGATGAGGAGGAGGGAGAAGAAGAAGAAGACGAAGAAGAACATAAAAGACACAAATAAAGCATGATCCCGCCCCCCCTATCGGTAATGACAACGTTCAAAAACAAAAGTTTGGTTCGTATGAAAAACAACAGTCCCGGCTGTGGTCCGCCCCTTTTTTCATTGCGCGAAATTATGGACGGAATGACTACTTGGACGGGATAAATACCGACCTTGTTGCTCCTCGTTGGAGTGTACCTTTAGGGGTGAAGGAGGGAGGGAGGGAGAAAGAAGGAGGGGGAGAGAGAGAGAGGAGAGGGAGGGGGGGAGAGAGAAGAGGGGGGGGAAAGGGGGGGGGGGGGGGAGAGGAGAGAGAGAGAGAGAGAGAGTGAGGGGAGGAGAGAGAGAGGAGAGAGAGGGAGGGGAGGGGAGGGAGGGAGGAGAGGGAGGGAGGGGGAGGGAGAGAGAGAGAGAGAGAGAGAGAGAGGAAGGAGGGGGGGAGGAGAGAGAGAATGGGGAAGGGGAAGAGAGAGAGAGAGAGAGAGAGGAGAGAGAGAGAGGGGGGGAAAGAGAGAGGAGAAGGGGGGGGAGGGGGAGGGGAGAGAGAGAGAGAAAAGGAAAGGAGAAAACGATAGACAGATAGACAGAAGACAATAGACAGTAGACAGAAGACAGATAAAAAAAGATGCAATAGGGTTTTTTTTAAAAAAGGGGGAGACGAGAGGAGTGCAGAGAAGAAATTAAAAAACACCTCTTCCGGGTCACGAGTGTCCCCCTGAAAAAATCTCACTTTGCGATATTTCCAGATACTGCAACGTTTACATACTTTATAACTTTTGGGTAGCTCCCCTGGGGCAGGGATTGATGGGCTGCCCGGATGAAAAGAAACGGGCTTTTATGACATTCCCTTCCACGCTTTATGACAGTCACTTCACTCTGCAAAGTTGCAAAGAGCAATATTTCTTTCTCTTTTTTGTGTACTTGTCCCTCTTTTTATTATCCTCTTCTTTCTCGCTGCTATTGTCTTCGAAAGTTCGCAATCGTACTCGAGAGCATCAGAATATCGTTCGGCGTGGCTTCGGCTTCGCAAAGGAATCCAATCAACAGCCAAACAAAAATAACAAAAGCATAAAAAACATTAAACAGAAAACGAGCGCTTGTGACGTCACTTATCCTTGCTCCTAAAAAATGGTTAAAAAATATGATTATATAATACGTGATATTATCTTCGATGTTGATATAGAAATAAAAATGAATATTAATAATTAAGGTAGCGAAGGGAGGAAGTGACGACGGGGCGAAAGGGGGAGAGAAAAGAGATTAGAGTAAAGAGGAAGGGAAGGTAGAAGAAGGAAAGAGAAAGGAGAGAAGAGAGGAGGTGAACGAAAGAGAAGAAAGGAAGCAAGAGGATGAGAGGAGATAAGAAAATGATAAAAGAGAGGAAAAGAGAGCAACGAAATGGGACCAAAGGAAAGGCGATAACCAAGGAAAGCACAGAAAAGGAGAAAGGAGGAGACGAAGAGAAAAGGGCAAAGAGAAGAAAGAAAACTAAAGAAGAAGAGAGAGAGGAAGAAAGAGGAGAGGCTTAAGAATTGGAGGAGAAGCAGAGGAGAGGCAACTGAACGAAGACAAATAGAAAAGAAGACAGACGGGAGAGAGAGAGAGAGGAGAGAGGAGAGAGAGAAGAGAGAGAGAGAGAGAGAGAGAGAGAGAGGGAGAGAGAGAAAAGGATATGAGAAACGAAGAGAAGAGAAGCAAAAAGTAAAAAAAAAGAAAGAAAGAAAAAAAAAAGGGATTAATCAAAGGAGAAACGGAAAAAAGGAAGAGGGAGAAGAGAGGAGAGGCAAGCGCCGTTGAGGGAATCACCCGATAATTATCCAACGCAGAGGTAATGGCGGAGGGGGTGACGAGCGCCGGTAATGAGGAGGTAATTCCATAGAGTGAGGGGGGGGGGGGGAGGGGGGGGGAGGGGGAGGGGAAGGGGAGTTGGGGAAGAAGGGTTGGGGGAAGGGGGGTATGGGTAAGGGGGGGAATGGGGAGGCGATGGGTAAGGGGAGAGGAGGGTTAGGGGGTATGGGTAAGGGGGTGGGGGTGAGGGCGAGGGGGTTTAGGAAAAAAGGGTAAGGGAGGTGGGTAAAAAGGGGGCGAATGAAAGGCAGGGAAAGAAGACGAGTGAAAGGAATGGGTAATGAAGGATAGGTAGACGTAGGTAGGGGGGGGGGGTAAGGAAGGTAGGGGGAAAGGGAGATGGGTTACGAGGGTAGAGTGAAGGGGAGGAGAGATGGGAAATGAAGGCAGGGTGAGGGGAGTGGACGAGGGAATGAGGTAGGAAATGTGTGAATAAGGGAGGGTGTACATGGGGGGGGGGGGGGGGGGGGGGAGGAATATGGGGGGGGAAGGTAGGCTGAAGGGGAGGGTAAGGGAGGCAGAGGGAAAGAGGAAGAGAGCGAAGGAAGGGAGAGTGGGAGATGTGGATAAGAAGGATGAGGGATAGGTGGCCAAGGGGGTGAATATGAGGATCGGATGTGGGTAATGGGAAATGGGGAAGGGAGGAGGGAGGGAGGGAGGAGAGAATGAGGGAGGGAGGGAGGAGAGAAATGAGGAGGGGGGGAGGAGAGGGGGGGAGGGAGGGGGATGAGAAGAGGGAGGAGGGAGGAGAGAATGGGGGGGGGGGGGGGGAAAGAAAGAGGGAGGGAGGGAGGAGAGAATGAGGGAGGGAGGGAGGAGAGAATGAGGGAGGGAGGGAGGAGAGAATGAGGGAGGGGGAGGAGGAAGGGGGGAGGGAGGGGGAGAGAATGGGAGGGAGGGAGGGGGAGAGAATGAGGGAGGGAGGGGGGGAGGAAGGGGGAGGCGGGGAGGAGGAATGAGGGAGGGAGGAGAAGGAATGAGGGGGGGAGGGAGGAGAGAATGGGGGAGGGAGGGAGGGAGGAGAGAATGAGGGAGGGAGGAGGAGAGAATGAGGGAGGGAGGGAGGAGAGAAGGGGGGAGGGAGGGAGGAGGGCGGGGCAGGAGGGAGGATGAGGAGAGAAAGGGAGGGAGAGAGGAGGGTGGAAGGGGACAAAACGAACGAGGATAAAACTAGAAAAAAAATCAACATTATGAATAAAAAAGGAATAGATATCAAACAACAGCAACGATAGGAGGAGAGAAAATGCGATAGAGATAGGAGATGGTGAGATACGTGTCGATATTTGGGGGAAACGAAGTCGCGGGATGATGTTGCAACTCCGGTGGCTGCAACTATTAATTGCACTTGACGGAAATTCTTTGATAATTCACGTGTTGGAATTGAAAGACTGCTGTTAAGGGGCGGCGGAAACGAGGTGGAGAGGGAGGTGGAGAGGGAGGGAAAGGGAGGGAGAGGGGGGGGAGAGGAAGGGAGAAGGGAAAAGGGAGGAAAGGAGAGGGAGGGGGGAAGGGAGAGGAGGAGAGGAGGGGAAAGGGAGAGGGAGGGAGAGGGAGGGTGGAGGAGAGGGAGGGAGAGGGAGGGAGAGGGAGGGAGAAAGAGGGGGAGAGGAGAGAGAAAAAAAGGAGAGGGAGAGAGGGGAGAAAAGAGAGGAAGGAGAGAGAGAGAGAGAGAGAGAGGAAGGAGAAAGAGAGAGAGAGAGAGAGAGAGGAGAGAGAAAAGAGGGGAGAGAGAGGGGAGAGAGAGACCCCGAGGCAAACAGAGACAGACAGACAGGCAGACAACATCCACCGAGACACAAGGGGAAGAAAAGAAACAGAGTCGACGAAGGAGGAGGCGAGGAAGCGCCAAGAGGCAAGAGCAACAAAGGAGAGAGGAAAACGAGGCGAGAGGAAGGGCAGACGCCGAGGAGAGGACGGCGCGAGGGAAGCGGGTCAAGGCTCTGTCTTTTTCATCTTAATTTGCCTTCTTTTTATTTGTTTCTATTATTATTTTCTATGTTTTTCTCTCTTCTTTCATTCTTTCTTTTTCTTTTTCTTTATTCAAAATCGAGAGAAATTAGGAATGAGGAGAGGGTAAAAGGATGAAGTCAGGATAAAGTAAAACAAAGGAAAAAGCAAGAGAAAGGCGAGGAAAGGAAAGAAACATGAAAATGTGATTTTTTTAAGTATTTCAATATATTCCTTTCTTGACATGTGTCTGTTTGTGCAGCTGTCATTCATCTACACATATGCGTATCAATATGTATGTATCATTGCTCGATATGATTCATTACCAAAACCAAGATTATCCATTTATAACATCACTGCCAAGCATTGCAGGTGAGTACTTGAATAACCCAAAATCCGAGATGGAAAACCTGCAGTTGAGATAAGATAGATTTAATTTATTCATCAATTTACACACTTTATCATAACGCATTAGCACGTAATCTCGAAAAAACACACAGTTGACGCCACGATTTGGGATCATTACTGAAGCTTCAATCGAGCGGAATGCGGAGAGAGGCGGCAGATAACACGCTCGAAACACGAATTCCAAACTGAAACATCTGTTATTGGTGAAAATCAATGGATATTACTCTCGCTCTTTTGGTCTGTTCAGATCGAAGGAGAAAACATAAAGTGGAAAGCGTATTTGTATATAATGAGAGAAAAAAAAGTGTTTACCCTCCGTCCCTGCCTATAATAAACACAAAAAATGGTATTTGAGAATTTCTTTTGCCTATATAAGGAAGTTAATGAGATTGGGGGGAAAAATAGTGATACCAAAAATAATATATGCTTTTCATAATGAAAACAGCAGTAATAATACCATCAGGAACAAGAGAAAAAAGAGCACAACAACAACAATTTGCAATAATGAGAATGTGACTGATAACAATAATAATGATAGTCATATTAATAATATCAAGCATACTGATGATTATAATAATACTGACAATAAAAACAAGAACAATAAGAAGAATTATAATAATGGCAGAAATGGTAATGATAAGGAAAGCAATTACCATAATAATGATAATAATGATAACAATAATAATAATAATAATAATAATAATAATAATAATAATAATAATAATAATAATAATAATAATAATAATAATAATAATAATAAGGATAATAAAGACAATGATACTACTATTTCTACTACTACTACTAATAACAGCAACAATGATGATAATAATAACACTGATAAAAAATTATGATGATAGCAATAATAGTCTGAATAATAACAGTAACAAGAGCAATGATGATAATAACAATAAAAACGATAATAACAAATGGTGATAGGGCTACTACTAAAACTGATAATGATAACAGCAATAGTAATGATAGTAATGATAATAATAATAAAAAAACAACATCAATAATGATGATGATGAAGATGATGATGATGATGATGATAATAATAATAATAATAATAATGATAGTAAATAATGATGAACTAATAATAATCATAATAATATTAATGAAACTAATGATAACAATAACAATAATAATAATAATAATGTAGTGATAACAATAATGATTGTAATAGTAATAACAATTATGATAATGATAATAGAAATAATGACAATGATAATAACAGTCATAATAATAAAGACGATAATGCTAATAGCAATGACAATGGTAATGATGATGATGATAAAATAATAACAATAATAACGATAATAGCAATGACAATAACAAGCATTACAGTCAAGAAAGGAGGGGAACGTGCTGGAGGGGAAGGAAGGGGGAGGGAGAGGGGGAGGGGGAGGTGGGGGAGCGAGAGAGAGACGAAACGCGCTGCGGCTCATTATGGTAATCGAGAATCGCAGCTTCCGTTCTTTTTGTCAGGGAGAAAATTCGTCTTGGAAAATCCTCTCTGATTCTGCTCGCCGGACGTACTGTACGGAGTCGCGTTTGATGTGTTTGTGTGTGTGTGTATGTGTGTTTATTCATATGTGTATGGGTATGTGTGGTGTGTGTGTGTTTGTCTATGTGCCTACGTGATGATGTTATTAGTTTATTTATCATATGTTTCTTGGCTAAATCATTCTGTGTGTGTGTGTGTGTGTGTGTGTGTGTGTGTGTGTGTGTGTGTGTGTGTGTGTGTGTGTGTGTGTGTGTGTGTGTGTGTGTGTGCGTGTGTGTGTGTGTGTGAGCGCCGAGGCCCGTTCAGGAGCGGCGCAGCAGGAGCCACGTGAATCCCGAAGCCTGCTAATAGCTCCACCCGCGAACCCGCTTCCATTTATGAATGAAAGATGCTCAATCTGCCGACCTTCCCCGCCGGAGGGACGTAACCGCGCGGCCCAAAAAGTGAGGGAATTGCGACCTTATGGGCTGCGAGCACAAAGGTCCGAGGGCCATTTGGGGCTGCGGCGGGCTTAGGGCGGTCACTCGAGGGCGTGTCCAGAGGGCGTAGGAGCCCCGCGGGTATTTCCCATGCCCTGTCGCTGCCCCCGTCGCCCGGGACCCCACGAGCTGTGCCGCGGGCGCTGCTCCGTGGAACAGCCCACGCCCCGACTGCCACACGCAGATGCCAGCAGCCGTAACGCTCCCGAGGCCGCGCTGCCCTTCCGCCCGCCCCTCGCCGCCCGCGCCCGCAGAAACACGCGCGCCCCGTCATTTGCCTCTGCCAGAGTCGCAATTAACAGACAGACACAAACGACGGGGCTTTTGGGCCGAGGGACAGCGCGGCGGAAGCTGAGGCT
>NC_051391.1:4462327-4467327 GCF_015228065.2 Penaeus monodon | reverse complement strand
ATAGAGAGAGTGGGGAGAGAGAGAGAGGGGGAGAGAGAGAGACCGGGGGAGAGAGAGAGAGAGAGAGAAGAGAGAGAGGAGAGAGAGAGGAAGGGAGAGAGAAAGGGGAGAGGGAGAGAGAGAGAGGAGGGAAAAGGGGGAGAGAGAGAGAGAGAGAGAGAGAGAAGAGAGAGAGAGAGAGGAGAGAGAGAGAGGACGAGAGAGGGAAAAGAGGAGAAGAGAAGGAGGAGGAGAGAGGAGAGAAGAGAGGGGAGGAGAGAGAAGGGGGAGAGAGAGGAGAGAGAGAGAAAAGAGAGAGAGAGGATTTAGAGAGAGAGAGAGAGGGGGGGGAGAGAGAAAAGAGGAGGAAAGGAAAGAAAGAGAGAGAGAGAATTTGGAGAAAGAGAGAAAAGAGGAGAAAAAGAGAAAGAAGAAGAGGAGAGAGGAGAGAAGAGAGAGGAAGAGAGGGAACGAAGAGAGGAAAAGAGAGAAGAGGGGGAAAGAGAGAGAGGGGAGGCGGGAGAGCGAAGGGAAGGAGAAAAAAAGAGAAAAGAAAGGGAAGAGAGAACAGAAGAAAGAAAGAAGGAGAAGGGAAGGGAGAAGGAAAAAAGAAAAAAAGAAAAGGGGAGAAAAGAAAAGGAAAAGGGGAAACGAAAAGAGGAAAGTAAAAAGGGTCTAAATCCTCTCGCACAGAAGCCATCCTCGCCCACAGACCCTAATCAACCGACCTAATCAATCTAATTAGGTGCATAGTTAGGTGTTTAATTAGGTGCACAATTAGGCAGTCTTTTCGGGAGAGCAGGTGAGCAGGAGCGAAGGGGAAGGACGCGACCATCTGACGCTCGCCTCGCAGGGGAAGGTGACGCTCGCCTCGCAGGGGAAGGTGACGCTCGCCCCGCAGGGGAAGGTGATGCTCGCCCCGCAGGGGAAGGTGACGCTCGCCTCGCAGGGGAAGGTGACGCTCGCCTCGCAGGGGAAGGTGACGCTCGCCTCGCAGGGGAAGGTGACGCTCGCCTCGCAGGGGAACAGGTGGCTTCTCGGGGCTGGGCTGGGGGGGGGGGGAGGGGGGAGGATTTCGAGGCCTTTCTATTTTACTTTCTTTGCTTTTTTTTTCCTTTTTTTATTTTTTATTTACTGTATTTGTTGTTTTTCTTACTGTTATGGTGTTTTTTTTTTTATTTATAATTAATTGTCATAGTTACTATTATTGATCCTGTAGCCGATAATGGGAAATGCTAATGCTAATGATTATCGTCATCACCATCTGTTACTATAATTCTTATTTACTTAAGTCCCAGTAAATTGTGTGTAAAAAGATAGCATAGTGGTTATCTAATTCATAATAATCTTCCGTCGATAACAAACAGCATAAAATGGATTCAAATCACATCCCGTTGAGCAATCCAATCTGCGAGACAACAGGCCATATATGAATGGATTATGAATTCGTGATTTCATCATTAAGAAAGAGAATCCGACAGACTATTAGGATCAGATATGCAAATGACGAAGTAAATTCGATTATGAATGTTTGATCCTATGGACAGACCGACAACAAATTGTTAATCTAATTGTGATGATAAGGACAGCCATTAGTGAGAAAAATCAGGGAACCGAATCGCACTTGAGGAAAGTTACACGTAAACAAATAAACAAATAAACAAGTAGATAGATAGATAAGGCAATAAGCGAAGGGATGAATAAATATATAAATGAATGATAAATAAATGAATAATGATTAAATGAAAAATAGATAGATAAATAGATAGATGAATAGATGCTTAAACAAAGATAACAAGAAAGCGAGAAATAAATAAAGAAAGAAAGAAAGAAAGAAGGATTAAGATCAATTATGGCCTCAACGCAAACATGCTCCTCTAAACTCTAATAATAACAAATCATCAACAAAAATATACCTCCCTTGAAAATCCGCTAGACAAAAGGCTAAAATCGCAATGACTTTCTTCCGCGGACCGACCCTTAGCCAGACAAATCCTGTGAAATTGCCAGCGAATCCCCGCGCTAAAATCCCTCTCGCCGGTGCGCAGGAAATGTACAAAGGGATCTCGATGATTAACGGCTTTCTAAAACGGCTAAGTTTCTGATTTCTAATAACAGGGAAATGCTGATCAGAAAGTAGTGTCCAAGATGGCAAATCCTGTCGAATCACTTATGCAAAATTCTGAACACAGTCGGCAAATCTGACCCAAGAGCCAGGAAGCAAGTGCAGGCGAAATGTGCAGGGAACATACGGGAAGATTTATCTACTCATACACATCTATCTGCATATCTATCTGTGTCTATATCTATGTTTGTGTCTATATCTATCTATGTCCATATCCATATTCATATCTATGTGTATATTTATATCTATATCTATATCTGCATCTACATCTATATCTATATCTATATCTATATCTATATCTATATTTATCTGTCTATCTATCTATCTATCTATGTTGTATCTATATCCACATCTAAATCTATCTGTCTGTCTGCCTCTCTGTCTATATGTATATAGTGTATATATATGTCTCCCTACATATAGCCACAGCCTCGAGGCCCACACTTAATTGCATATCTGTGCGTGTGTGGGTGCGTGCGCGCGCGACCGCCCGCATGTGTGTGTGTGGCCGCGACCGGATGTGACCCGTCATTACGTCACCGCCCACGTGACCTGCCCTGCGGTGACGTCAGACATGCCCTCAAAACATGTCATTCTCTAACGGACGTCATGTCAGATGCGGAGGAAAGGGGGCGCTGGAGGAGGAGGAGAGGGAGGAGGGAGGGGTGAGGGAGACGGGGTGGGAGGTGGAGATAGAATGACGGTGGATAGAGAGACAGAGATAACAGGAAAGAAGATTGATAGATAGAAAAAAAAAAACAGATAAATAGAGAGAGAGGTGAGTAGAAGATATATATAGATAGAGTCTGGAGGAATGAAGGAGAAACAGACGGAGAAAAGAAGGAGGGAGGTGGGGTGGAGAAGGATGCTGTGATTCTGAAGGATGTGGGCATGTGGAAAGAGGGCGGGGGGGGGGGGGGGGTATGAGTGAGGGAGACAGGCAGAGGGGGGGGGGTGGAAGGGGGAGGGGAATGGGCATCTGTTTCATCTAATTGGACTAAATGATCTTAATGATGATGGCGATGCGGGGGATTCTGGGATGGAGACAAGAGGTGATTTCTGAAAATTTGGAATGAGGAAAGAGAGAGAGGGAGAGAGAGAGAGAGAGAGAGAGAGTGAGAGAGAGAAAGAGAGAGAGAGAGAGAGAGAGAGAGAGAGAGAGAGAGAGAGAGAGGAGTTGGGAGGGAAGGGGAAGAGAGAGAGAGAGAGATAGTTAGATAGATAGATAGAGAGATAGATAGAGAGAGAGAAGGGGGGGAGGAGAGAGGGAGAGAGAGAGAGATAAAAAGAGAAAGAGAAAGAGAGAGAAATAAATAAATAAACGAATAATATGAACTAAATTAATACACATATGATTGAGAGATGAAGCAGGAGCGACTCGAAACGAACACACAAATGATATCAAATCCATAAAGAGATTCATCGACAAGACCCCCAAATAACCCCTCCCCCTCCCCCCCCCCCCAAAAAAAAAAAAAAAACAAGAACGTATAAAATATACAAACAATCAAACAAACAAACAAGGTAAACCACTCGTAATCACAGCCTCGAAATCATATCGCCCCCCCCCCCCGCCCTTAATATATGGTAATTAACCCCCCCCCTTTCCCCACTCCACGAGAATCATTAATCTGGCAGTAGTTGGGGTTTCTGTAATACATCCCCTCCCCCTGTCCGACCCCCCCCCTCTTGGGTAATGACCTGTAATTACTTAGTTAACAGCTCGTCCGTTCATCCCATGTCCCCCCCCCCCACCGCCCTTCACCTTCTCCTTATCCTTCTCTCTCTCCTCCCCTTCTTTCGCTCTCCTCCCCTCATCCTTTTCTTTCGATTCTCGCTTCTTCCCTTCCTCTGATAAGTCAAGTAAATCTTAAGTAATCGCATTTAATTAACTGTTTGTTGTGATAATTACTGCAGTTGTTCTTATTACTCTCATTATCACTGTGTTTGATGTTTTTGTTCTTGTCAACTGCATCACCAGCGTCAGTATCGTCAACATCAGCCCATTAATCATTATGAAAGTTTTATCTGAACAATGGATAGTATTACCTTCATTCTAGTTACTATTACACTACACGATTGCTAGGATTATTACTATCGTTACTTTTTTCATTATTATTATTATTGTTTTCTTTTTCTTTTTCTTCTTTTTCCTCTTACGGATTTTTTTTTTCTGAATTAGTATCTTTTATTATTACAATTACAATCCATTATTGCAATAATTATTAGTATCGTTGTTAGTATCGGTATTATGACTCTTATTTTATTTTTCTTTCTTCTTCTTCCTGTTTCTCCTTTTTTCTTCTTCTTCTTATAATTCTGGAGGTTTTATCTGAATGATGATTAGTATAATCTTCATTATCATTATTATTACACGACAAGATTCCTATAATTATTATTATCATTATTATTACTATCATTTTCTACTTTCTTCTTCTTCTATTCATTCTGCTTTTTCTTCACAATTTTTTATTATTATTGTTATCATTATATCATTTTCATCATTAACATCATCACTATCCTTATAATTATTATTATTATCATTATTACCATTAATCATTATTATTATTGTTATTTTTATAATTAATATTGTTATTATTATTAATATTATTATTATCCTTATTATTATTATTATTATTATTATTATTATTATTATTATCATTATTACTATTATTATTACTATTATTATTATTATCATTTATCATTAAACATTATTATTATTATTATTATTATATATTATTATTTTATTATCATATTATTATTATTATTATTATCATTATTATTATCATTATTAATTATGTATCATTATTATTATTGTTGATGATTTATGATTATCATTATTATTATTATTTCTGTTATATTTCTATTATTATTATCATTATGAATGTTCTTACTC
>NC_051391.1:4449827-4457327 GCF_015228065.2 Penaeus monodon | reverse complement strand
CAATAATGATAATAATGATAATAATAATGATAATAACAATAATAATAATAATAATAATAATAATAATAATAATAATAATAATGATAATGATAATAATAATAATGATAAAAAAAATAATAACAATAATAATAATAGTAATGGTAATAATAATAATAACAATGATAATAATGATAATAATAACAAAATCAACGACAATAATAACAACAATGCTTTTAACAATTGTGATAATAATGATAATAATAAAAAATAGTAATTGTGACGATGGCAATAATAATCATAATAGTGATGATAGAGATTGATAATGATAGTAACAACTGGTACTACGCACATTAATAATAATTATAATCATTACCATTATCACAATCATAAAGACGATAAAGTAGATTGTAGTAACGACAATAGGCACAACATCGTCATCTTTTTGGTCAACTGAATTCAACAATTCATGTGCTGAGTCATCTAATTCTACATGAATAATGTACCTATACATAAAAAAAATTGCATTTACAGTTTATATACATCCAAAATAATGAACACCTGGAAAAATAATAAAATAAAGAGGACATGGCGGTAAATGATAATAAATTGAAGCAAAGAAAAGTAAAATCATAATTCAATTAATTACGAAAATTTTAATCCAGCGAAAAATTTAACCATAGGAAAAAGATGAAAGCAAATTCATTATCAGGGAGAAGGTCGATTAATTTTATATTCTAATGATGCTGGGTCCCTTTCCTCCTATATAACGATAAAGTTATTTCAGCTATGGTTTCATAAATATCTTTTTCAGTTCCCCGTTAACTAAATTGGCGCATAATTTTGATCTGAGCGTGTAATAACCTCGATATATTGCTTCAAGGATCATGATATTACGTAACAAATTGCAAATAACTTTTTATATTATTATTATATATTATGTATATCACGTCGAGTATATGCTGTATGTTATATGTTACTTTTGATTAGCTTTGTTTCCTCATTATTATAGTGACTATAATATGTTAACGATAACAACTACAATAATAAGAGTAATAACTTAATTGAAATCGATTATAGAAATAAAAACAGCAATACCCATAACATTGATGATCATCATAATATTAATAACCACAATAATAGTTACAAGGATAGTACAAAGATACTGCTGCTTTTGCTAACAATAATATTGATAACAATAACAAGGATAATAAAATAACATGGGAAATTATAATAATATATAGTTATGCTAAACATCATTATATTCATCATTATTATCATAATGATGATAAGAATAGTAATAATGACACTACTACTACTACTACTGCTACTACTACTGCTGCTGCTGCTACTACTACAAGTACTACTACTGCTAATAATAGTAATAATAATGATAATAATGCAAGCAAAAATTATGACAATAATGATAATTATACAGCAATGACAATTGTCATTGATATTATTATTACTATTATTATCATTATTGTTATTATCATGATCATTGTATTATTATTATTATTATTATTATTATTATTATTATTATTATTATTATTATTATTATTATTATTATTATTATTATTATTATTATTATCATCATTATTACTATTGTTATTATTATTATTACTATTATTGTTATTATTATTATTAAAACTACTGCTACTACTACTGCAACTTTCATTATCATCACTATAATGTTGTCGTTATCATTATCAACATTATCCTTATTATCATCACTAGTATCTAGGTGATTTTTCCTCTCTCCTCCTTTACCCTCTTTCTCTCTCTCTCCCTCTTTCCTTTCTCCTTCTCTCCTTCCGCTCTTTGTCTTTTGTTCTCCTGTTCCATGTTTTTACCTTTTATTCTTTTTGAAAATGTTACGTTTTTCATTTATATTCAAGACTTCCGTTAGATGTTCGTTTTCGTGCTTCTTGTTTTTTTATATTCTAATTTGAATATTTTTCTTTTAATTTTATTTTCTCTTCTCGGAAATCCTTTTTGTATTTTATAAATGAATTGTCTGTGAAAATAGACATACATACCAGACTAAGAACATAAAGATCTGAAGCTCGATAATTATCTGCATTTTTTTGGGATGTACTATAATTTGTCTAATGATCTGTTTTAATTACTTTTCTTACGAAACGCGTGTATTTTGCAAATTTTACTATAATCTTGTAGAATTTTTTTTCATTAATTTTTCAATTCTTCTGCAACTTTTCTTACATTTTAAAAGACCTTCCTCTTTCTCTCTCTCTCTCTCTCTCTCTCTCTCTCTTTTGTCCTCTCTTCTCTGTCTCCTCTCCCTCCCCTCTTCTCTCTCTCCGCCTCCTCTTCCCTCTCTCCTCTCTCTCTCTCCTCTCTCTCTCTATTATATATTATTTTTAAAATAAAATTATATATATATATAATATATATATATATTTTACACCCTTTTTTTTAATCATCCCCATTATTTTTGCCATGATTTTTTATACTGACTTCATCCTATTTAACTACTATCAGAATTAACATTATTAATAATTTTACTGCCATTGTTACCATCATCATTGTTATCATCATTATTCAATATTTTTTGTTCCTGTTATAGGAATAATAACAGAAATTTGGGAAATGAAAATTATAAATAAGGTGAAAAGGGTTTTTTATCTTTATTTACATCTTTTAAAACATGATTTTTAAAATTTTTTGTTATGTCTTTTAACGGCAAATTTCTGTCATTAGCTACATCATCATTTTTTGGCTTTAAACCCAAAATTTCCTTTATGGTCATGGAATTATATCGCTTCCTTCCTCATTTTCATGTTTTGATCCTTATGTAGATTTTCTGTCTTTTTTCTTTTTTTTTTATTCCCTTTAATTAACAAAAAGGGTAAAAAAGCGAAAACCGTAAAACTAGTTTCTCGTCTTTCTTTGTTTTTTTTTATTCATTATTTTTTTTTCCTCCTGTTCGTTTTCCCTCTCATTCTCTCTTTTTATCCTCCAGATAATCTTCCCTCTCCTCCTCTCCCTTATCCCTCGTTTTCTTTTACTATTTCCTTCCTCTACACGTCTTTCGTCCGGCTTTGGATATGTTCGAAAAAAAACCCACTTATTGATGCGTCCCCCTTTTTTTCGTTTTGTTTGTTTGTTTTGTTGTTTTTTTCATGTTGGATAAATGGTTTTTAAAAAAGGGGTAAAAGGTAAATTTTCTAAACTGGTCCCCCTTTTTTTCCATAGTTGTTCATGATACTCTCTATTCTCTTTCCTGCAGTGGAATGAATAGCTGTTAACAAAAAAAACAGAAAATTATAAAATACTATGTATTTAATATATAACAATTTTATATTTTTATATATATTTTATATAATTAAATTTAATTTTTGAAAATTTTTTAATTTTTATATTTTTTATTTTTAAAAACACACACACAACATACATATATAAAATATATATATATATATATTATATTATATATATTATATAAAATATATATATATATATATTTGGGAAAAAAAGGGCAAAGATAATGGAAAAAAATATTGTTTTCCCAATTATCCCCAAAAAAAATAAAAAAACTAAAACAACATTAAATTTGACTCAAAGAAAAGCGAGGATGAAACCCCGCCCCCCCGCTGGCCCAAGTTATAAAAACCATAAAAAAAATAAAGAATAAAGAGCCCCGGAATAGATGAAAAACGCAAACTAATTAAAAATGCTGGCGAAAATTTTGAATAATTCCCTTTTAAAACCCCTGTAAAAAATTGGGGAAGAAAGAAAAAGGGCCAGAAGGGCGGGGGAAAAAACAGTCTTTACCCCATAAACCCAAAAAAAGGGGACCCCCCAATGCAACAAAATAGGAAAATTTCCTTAATAATCCCCAGGAAAAAAAATTTTTTTGAAAAATTTTTGCTGAAAAAAGAATTTTTAAGTTAAGGGGGAAAATTTCGACGAACCGCAGTTTTTCCCCCCTGGAAAAGGTCCAGAAACCAATTTTTAAAAAATTAAATTGATCATAGAGAAAAAAAGAGAACTCAAAAAACCTATACTGTGTTTCAATCGATTAGTGAAAGCTTTTTATTTCTGTTGATCCCCGATATCCTCTGGAAAAAACTGTAGATAATTAAATTTCCAAAAAACATCATCCAATTAAAAAAAAGCCTTTTATGACCAACAAAAGCACTGTAAAACCACTTATGGGGTTAAAAGAATGGTTTTGAAGTCAAACGGAGTACGACAGGGGTTTCATTCTAAATTTCCCACCTCTTTAATATATATTCTGAAACAATTATGAGAGGGGGCTCTAAGAATTTTGAAGGAAAATGTGGTGTTGGAGGGTAAAACATCAAATCTGAGGTACGGGCCCATGTATAGTTTTGAAATTTCCCCGCAGTATCACTGAACTACAACAACTACTAAATAAAGTTTTGAGAAAACAAGCGAAAAAGGGTGGGTTATTTCTTAAAGGGGGAAAAAAACCCAAGATCATGAAAATTAAAAAATAACCGGGAATGAACAATGATGAACAGGGTTTTAAATCCAAAGGAATGATTTTGGAAAATGTGAAAAAAGTTCACTTATCTTGGAGCTGTTTTAACTAAAAACATATTGATTCACCGGAGGGTAAAAAAAAGGGAAATTTCCCTTGCCAAAAGCGCCACAGTTTTCTCTCAATAAAATTTTGGAAAGACCCAAGCATTAAACCCTTTCGGACAAAACTGAGGTTTTTTGAAAATCAAATTAGTTTTTTCCAAATTGCATCATAAAGGTTCTGAGTGTTGGGTTTTGAAGTAGAAAAGACAAAAAAAAGATCAATAGTTTTTTAAATGTGGTGTTTTCAAAACGAGTACGGCGTATTAGCTGGACAAGAAGAAAACGAATTATGAAGTGCTGAGAAAAATAAATTGTAAAGACCCGGGCTTTTGGGGCACTTGAACAAGAGGAAATTAAAGTTTTTTTTGGTCATTTTAATGAGAAAATAAAATATTGAGAAAAACTTGCTGCAGGGATGGTGGGTAGGAAACAGGGAAAGGCAAAAACCAAAAACCCAAAACTGAGCGACAATAACCCAAAAAATTTGCGGGGTGTCGATGGTTTTAAGTGGAAAGAAAAGCGGAAGTCGGTTTTTTGTGGGAAGGATGGGGGAGAGTCCCCGGCTGGGTCAAGCATGAGCATACCGTTATTGATTGATATATATATATATATATATATATATATATATATAATTTTATATATATATATGTATACATACATACATACATATATATATATATATTATATATTATATATTATATATTACATAAATCTATATATAATTTATTATTATATATATATATTATCTTATATATATATATATTTATATATATTTATATATCTCCTTTTTCTTCCCCCTCTCATCTATCTCTCCCTCCCTTCCTCTCTCTTTCATCATCCCTATCTCTCATCCCACCGCTTCTTTTACCCGTTTTCAACCCCCCAAACCCACTCCCACCCACCACACCTCTTTGCCTCTACCCCCACCCATGCCCCCCGCCCCTCCCCCCTGCAGCCTCAACACAGCAGGACGCCATGTTGGGCTCACAGGCCCACAGCGGGGCGCCTGGGCTCGTGACAGCAAATTAACCAGCCTCCCGCTCTCCCTCTCTCTCTCTCTCTCTTTCTCTCTCTCTCGCTCTCTCGCTCTCTCTCCCTCTCTCTCTCTCTCTCTCTCTCTCTCTCTCTCTCTCTCTCTCTCTCTCCTCTCTCTCTCGCTCTCTCTCTCTCTCTCTCTCTCTCTCGCTCTCTCCTCTCTCTCCTCCTCTCCTCTCTCTCTCTCTCTCTCTCCCTCTCTCGCTCTCTCTCTCTCTCTCCTCTCTCTCTTTCTCTCTCTCTCCTCCTCTCGCTCTCTCTCCTCTCTCTCTCCTCTCTCTCTTCTCTCTCTCTCTCTCTCTCTCTCTCTCCTCTCTCCTCCCTCTCTCTCTCTCCTGTCTCTCTCTCCTCCTCTCTCCTCCTCTCGCTCTCTCCTCTCCTCTCCTCCCTCTCTCTCTCGCTCTCTCTCTCTCTCTCTCTCTCTCTCTCTCTCTCTCTCTCTCTCGCTCTCGCTCTCTCTCTCTCTTTCTTTCTTTCTCTTTCTCTCTGTTCCCCGCCCCCTCTCTCTCTCTATCTGTCTATTTATCTATCTATTTATCTATCAATCTCTCTCTCCTCCCCCCCTCCCCTCTCTTATTCGTTGCATACCTGTACCTCGAGCTGGATTAAGGAGAGGGGGTTAGAGAGGCTGGGGGGGGGGGGATTTTGGGTGTGGGTGGCGTGGGAAGTAGAGGATGAGGAGGAGGGGGAGGAGGAGGAGGAGGAGGAGGAGGAGGGGGAGGAGGAGGGGGAGGAGGAGGTGCAGGACGAGGACGAGGAGGAGGAGGAGGAGGAGGTGGAAAAGTCTTTTAATGGGTTGGTGTGTGGTTAATGGGTTAGCGGTTATTTTAGTCTTGTTTCTTTTTTTTTTACCTTTCTCTCTCACTTTCTTATTCATAATCTTTCTCCTCTCTTTCCGTCTGTGTCTCTTTCTTTGTTTTCTTCCTATATATCCTCTAACTCTCTCTACTCCAATCTCTCTCTTTCTCTGACCCCCCCCCTCTCTCTCTCTCTTTCCCTCTCTCTCTCTCTCTCTCTCTCTCTCTCTCTCTCTCTCTGCTCTCTCTCTCTCTCTTTCTTTCTCTTCCCCTCCCCCCTCTCTCTCTTTCTATCTTCCACGACCTCTCCCTCTGTCTCTCCCTCCCTCCCTCCCCCCCAACCTTCTATCTCGGTGCCGTGTGCTTTTGTGTACGTGAATGAATCTGTGTACCTGTGGGTGTACCTGTGTATGTACACGTATCATAGAGGAGCACAATCACGCCCACGGAGCCATGACAGGCCGCCCCTGAAGCCAATAGAGGGCGGCGACTGAATCCACAACAGGAACTACGAAAGAATGGAAAAGAAATTCGAAATGTTTGAAAAAAGCGAACGAAAATATGTCAGGCGAGGCTTGTGTTTGGAATCTCTCTTCCTGTATGCTATGTCGCTTTTCACTCATGGATGCACATGAGCTGCTGCTGATACTGTGTCGTCAGCAGGGTGTCAGTCGTCAGCGTTTGGAGTGAATATGAAAAAAAGGAAGTGAAGTGAAAGGAAAAAGGTGAAAAAGGTGAGGGGGAGAAGAGAGGGAAGGAGGGAAGGAGGGAACGGGAGGGAGGGAGAGGGGGATGGCGTGATGACGTCATGGCACGAAGTAAAGGAAGGCTACTTAATATATGAACCGATTTTGAATAAGGTTTTTAGTAAAGTATGCTTGGATGAATGCCTTATACATACACATACATGTTTGTACATGCACTCACTCTCTCTCTCTCTCTCTCTCTCTCTCTCTCTCTCTTTCTCCTCCTCTCTCTCTCCTCTCTCTCTCTCGCTCTCTCCTCTCTTTCTCTTCTCCTCTCTTTCTCTGCTCTCTTTCCCTCCTCCTCTCCTCCTCTCTCCTCTTTCTCTCTCTCTCTCTCTCTCTCTCTCTTCCTCTCTCGCTCTCTCTCTCTCCTCTCC
>NC_051391.1:4438747-4441247 GCF_015228065.2 Penaeus monodon | reverse complement strand
TAATATCAATAATGTTAATTATATATATAATATATTTATTTATATATATATTATATAATATATATATTATATTATATTTTATATATATATAATAAAATTTTAAATGTTGTTGGTGTGTGTGGTGTGGGTGTGGTGTGTGTGTGTGTGTGTGTGTGTGTGTGGTGGTGTGTGTATTGTGTGTGTGTGTGTGTGGGTGTGTGTGGGGTGTGTGTTGTTGTGTGTGTGTGGTGTGTGCCAAATGTGTGTGTGTGTGTGTAAAATGTATATAAGGGGAAGAAAAAGAGGAGAGACGAGGAGACAGAATTTTATATATATATATAATATATATATATAATATATTTTAATATATAATATATATAATATATATATATATATATACATTATATTATATTAAACACATATATATATATTAATATTTTTATTTTAATATATATATATTTATATATATATATATATATATATATATAAAAAAAGGTGGTACACTACAGTCCCTGTCTGCATTTTTTTCCCTTTAGAAGGATTTTCTGCTAAGGGATTCTGCGCAGATTTTCTTTTCTAGGATTTCCTGCACAAACCGTCCAACGACCAAGCTTAGGAAAGATAATTATGCTCTTTTGCTGTAATTAAGGGATTACATCTTCATCTTGAAATTAAAATATTTTCTCAGGCCTTGGCGTTATACTACCCCACATGGCCATATGAAAAACGTAAAACCATGTGCAGTGAAAAGCATTATCTTTCCCTTTCTCCTTTTTCGTACGTTTAGTAGTTGTCATTTCCTCTTATACTTTATTTCTTTTAGCTTTCATCGCCTTCTCGCTCTCTCTTCCCATCTATTTTCATAATTTTCTTTTCTTATGTTTTCTTTAATCATTCCTTTTCTAAATGTTTCTTTCATTATCTCCTTTTCCCATCTCTTCTTTCCTTTCTATTTTTAATTTCCCCTTCTTCCTTCTCCTTCTCCTCTTCCTCCTCTTCTTTTCTCTGTCCTTCTCCTCCTCCCCAGTCTTCTCCTTTTTCTTTCTTCTTTAATTATTCCCTCTTCCTCCGCCTCATTCGCGTTCGCCTCCTTTTTCCTCTTTCTGCGTTTCATTCTCTTTTGCTTTTCCATCTCCTCTCCCTCTACGCTTTCTCGTTTTCCATCTCCCTTTCTCTTCCTCTTCATCCACCCTCCTCCTTCTCATTATCATCTTTCATCTCCTCCCCATCCTCCTCCTCCTCCTTTTTTCCTTCTTTTCTTATTCCTCCTAATCTCATGTTTTTTTCCTGCTCCTCCTTATTCTGTTTCCTCCTCCTCTTCCTCCTCCTCCTCCTCCTTCTTCCTCTTCTTCCTCATCATCATAATCATCCTTCTTTTTTATTTTTTCTCCTCCTTCTCCTCCTTCTTGTTGTTGTTCTTCTTCTTCTTCATTCTCCTCTTTTTCTTCTCCACCTCCTCCTCTTTTCCTCCTTCTCCTCCTCATCCTCGTCATCTTTCTTCATCCTCCTTCTCCTCCTCCTTTCTTTCTCCTCCTTTTCCTTCATATTTTTCTTCTTATTTTTCTCTTCTTCCTCCTTCTCCTCCATCTTTTTTTTTCTTTTTCTCTTCCTCCTCCTCCTCCATCTTTTTCTTATTATTTTTCTCCTCCTCCTCCTCCTCCACCCTTTTCTTCTTTCTTTTCTCCTATTCCTCCTCCTCCACCTTTTTCTTCTTTTTCTCCTCCTGGTCCTCCACCTTTTTCTTCTCTTTCTCCTCCTCCTCCTTCCCTCCTCCATCTCCCTTCCGTCAGGGAGGGACAGGAAAACCCCTCGGGGCCCCCCAGGCACCCCAATTATTATGTTTTACAAAAAAATATAAGAAGCGTTTAAAAAATTATCTAAAGTACAAACAGGGTTTTGATATTGAGTAGAAAGAAAAAAAGGGGGAAGAAGAGGAATAGGGGTGAATGAGAAGGGGGAAGGGCGAAGAGAATGACATAAAGAAAAAAAAAAAGTGAAAGGGAAAGGAGAAGGAAATGCGTGAATTTCTACAAACATATGCACTCGCATACATGCTTAGTTAAAAATATACAATATATATATAAATATATATTATATATAATATTATATTTATATATATAATAATATAAAAACATACACATACACAACACACACACACACACACAACCCCACACACACACACAACACACTAACACAACACACACACACACACACACACACACACACACAACACAAATACACACACACAAACACACACACACCAAAAACCCCAAAACACACACACACACACACACACACACACACAATATATTACATATATAAATTTTTGTGTGTGTGTGTGTGTGTGGTGTTGTGTGTTTGTGTATAAAAGGTATGATGAGAATGAAATTTTGAATACAGGGGAAATTTTTTGACGGGTTTTATTATATCTTTGTAGTTTCAAAATTTTTTTACGAAGATATAAACGAAAACCGGGCAAAAATTCTTTTTTGAAAAAAATCTTCTCATTTATACATTCTAT